>NW_015386126.1:452537-462082 GCF_001527695.2 Protobothrops mucrosquamatus | reverse complement strand
CCAGCACCAGCTCCTTCAAATCTATGATCACTGTAGGATGTAGATCACATGACTCATCATACATTTCTATGGTGAAATTTGAAAAACAAGTCATCAGCAATTATATTATCTCTAGCATATGTTCTTGAAAATAAAGATTTGTTGGATAAATACTGTGATGGAAAAACCAGTCTTACTGATGTTGGAAAAAGTAATTTCATATATACATAGGCCTAAATTCATTTTTGCATTTTTTTGCTGTACTTGTCACAGATGACCAGAAAGTTGAACAGAGTAGCCTTCTTTTCTCATTTGTCCTCCTTTGTCTGTTCAGATATCTGGTAGCCCTACACTGGGCACTAAACCAAAACTGAACTTTAATTACAGTTTAGAGCACCATGTCAAACTCAACTCTCATTGGGCACAAATGAAAGTGGAATGTGAGGAAGACGCTAGCAGGCATCAGGAACCACTGCATTCTGTTGGACAATGTGGCATGCTGTGTGAATGGCACAAGCTGCATCTCTTCATGCATTTACACAGGCTGTACAGTACTGCATACGTGTTTACTATTTATAAAATACACGATAAAGCCACACACAGAGATACGCAACAGCTAAATTTTCCACAGGCAATTCTCCCTGGCAGAAGGAAAGGATCAAATTGATTTAGGTGACAATCCTGCTGACTTCTAAATGTGTTGAAGACTTACTCCTAGGTCAGGGGTAGGCAACCTTGGCTCTTTTATGACCCGTGGACTTCAAGTCCCAGAATTCCTGAGCCAGCCATGCTGGCTCAGGAATTCTGGGAGTTGAAGTCCACGAGTTGCCTACCTCTGTCCTAGGTAAACCTACAAAGGATTATGGTGCAGATACCGTAGGAGCAAATGGACAAGGCTGGACCTTCTGTGCCCAAATATACTAAAAGTTTGTTTAAATATATATTTACCATACCTTATTTTTAATCAAGGAGGCATAGCCTGCAATGAAAGGAGTTGGTTTTGGATTGGTTGCTAAAGCTTAGACCAATTTTAGATAAAACTGGGAGACATGAGTATTGCAACACTGAATAAAAACCGAATAAATAATTGAAAGCAATGCCAACAGAAAGCTAAATATCTATGGAGATTCTCAGTCATCCTGGTCATAGTTGTCTCAAAAGTGCTTTTTCAAAAAGCAACTGGACGGTTTATTCCTTGAGGAAGAAGAACAAAACATTTCGTTTCTCACCCAAGAAACTTCATCAGTTGTGATTTGGGGCGTGGGGGAGTGGGAGGACAGGTACTGACAGCTGAGACTGAATGGACTGTCACAGAGAGTGCTGAAGGATCAGAGGACTGCAAACAAATACAATCCTTCCATCCCCACCATCACCGCCAAGGGGTCCAGAACCTGTCCTTCCATCATCACCCTCCCCTCCCCCCTACGCCATCACAACTGATGAAGTTCCTTGGATGAGAAACAAAACATTCTCCTTCCTCAAGGGTAGGGTTGCCAGGTGTCCACTATTTGAGTGGACAGTCCACTTTTTTCACATTATGTTCACTATTTTTTTTCACAAAATAGTGGACATTTTTTTTTTATTCAAAAGCTTTATGATGAAATGGTACGTAATCTAAAGCTGTACAGTCTACTTTTTTTACTACTTAACACCCCCCCCCCCGTTTGTCCGCTATTTTTTGGAAGCAGACCTGGCAACCCTACTCAAGGGGGGGGGGAAACCCTCCAGTTGCCTTTCAAAAATGCACTTTTCAGACGACAGACAGGTAGTCTGAAGCGCGTGTAGAGGGAGGGGCTTGTAAGTCCTCCCGCCGCTTGATTAACTCTCTCCCGAGGGTCCGCGCATTCCCCGTCCGTGGAATCTGGGGACCGGCAAGGCGGCTGCCAAGAGGGCCACGTTCGGTCGGAGGCGAAGCCTGAAGGCTGCTACTCACTGTGCGGGTCGCTCTTTTCCCGGACTCCGTCCACTCGGCCGTCAGGGTTAATCCTCAGGAAGAAGCCTCCGTTTTTGCAGTACAGCCGCTTGGGGTCCTTGAAGTGTCCAGGCGGGAAGGGGCCACCGCTGCCGCCGCCGCCTCCTCCGTCGTCAGGAAAGGTGGTAATGCCCCCCACCGCCGCCGCCGCCGCCATCCCCGCCGGGCCCGCCGCCACAGCCGAGGGCTCCCCTCTGGATGCTCTTCCGCCAGCTCTCCCCGCGCCTCGACGGCTCCCTCTGCCGCGGCCCCCCAGTATCGCCTTTCGACGGCTGCCCCGCGGAGCGCCTGCCTGAAAGGGAACGCTGCCTCCTCGCACGGGGAGGAAAGGCGGCGTTGGGGGTGGGGGAGAGAACGGGGCGTCCGCGTCGCCCTGGGTCGAGGCCCGGCTTTCCTTCTCCTTCCCAAACTTCTCAACGTCCCTCCGCAGCTCCGAGCTGGACGCTCAGTCAGTCCTTTTGGCCAAGCGGTCGGCAGAGCCCGGCCGGCTGAAAGCTTCGCCGCCTGCTGTGGCCCAAGGCGAGAAGCGAAGGAGGGAGCCACTAACCGCCGGTGGCTGCCTCGGGAGGCCCGCTCCGTCCGCGCTATTATTTACTTGCTTGGTGCCCCCGGCCGCCCCTGGCCCCACCTCCTTCCTGCTCCCCCCTCCCCTCGGTGCTTCCCTGCGCTGGCTCTCTGCCTGTCCCCGGTACGAGAGAACCGCTCGCCCTGGCTCCGCTGCTGGAAACTGGCAAGGATGGAGAAGCGAAGAGGTTCCTTCCCGCCTCCTTCGCATCCCTTCGCGTAACCCTGCCCTGCCCAGCGCTCGCTCCGCTCCGGGGCCCTTTTTGGGCCGGCTGTGGAAATCCCGAGTTTTGGCAATTGCTCCTGCGCGATCAGACCCCACTGCTGCTCCGCCGTTAGACGGGCCCTCGGGCTAATCTAGAGACCCCGGGACGGCCGGCCATCTCACAAGGGATAATTCGCGATTCTTGCGTGACAACCGATGGGAACGTTTCCCCCGCCTGCCTAAAGACACCAAAACAAAAAAGATCGAGGTGGTTGTGTAGCACTAAGGAATCAAATGTGCCCATTCAGGGCTTTTTGTTGTTGTTGTTGTTTTGGTGGGGAGGCAATGGAGGCAGTTGTTCTGATCCAATACATGGAGAAGTACTTATACTGCATGGTACAGTATTTGTAATAATTAGTTGGATCAATATTTTTTATTCAAGGGCATAAAACTTCTTTATTTAAAGTATAGCCCCAAGTGTTGCATTGCTGCTTAAAAGACAGCGAGCCCTTTTGTATTTTCAATGTTTCTGCATAAATGTGACTAAAAACACTATCTCTTTTCCACCCAAGTCCTAAAGTTAGACAATGAAAACCCAATTTAACAAATGAGTCAAAAACATCAGGCTTATTTGTTGATTTATTGAGGAAAAGGATCCAAAGTAACTTTTTCTGTGGCAAAAATATGTGAACTTCTAGGATTATCAGTACATTTAAAGGGGATATTGGAATCTGGTATTTCAGTCAATGAGAGAATAGTCAGGTGAGAGATCTTATTTAAAGGACAATTCAAGGCTTTCACAATCAAAATCTTATCTTCGCAACACAGGTATCTGGAATTGTGTCATGACTCAAACAAAGGAGATTTCTGAGGATGTCCCCAAAACTGTAATTGATGCTAATCAGGCTGGAAAAGTTACCTGTAACCTGGCTACACTGCAGAACTCTAGATTTCTTGATCAGTATGTCTTGAGTAAAGCTTGGCAACCAAATGTTGCCAATGTATGCTGAAGGAATGACCATGGAATTTTACTTGTTGGGAAATTTTCAGAAGAAATTTTCTGGTTAGTTGGAATGTTAAGTCCCATAGAGATCTAGGAGGCATTAAGAAATGTTATGATCCTAGTGCAGAGTGAATTTCTATTTGGACCAGTCCTACACTAACCATAAGCAAAATAAACATAGACTTAAGGGCAGCAAGGTTAGGGGGTATCACAGAGTTTTCCCTCACCGTGTCATTAATTCTTTCATTACCACAACTGACTTCAGTTTTTTTTTTAATTGTCTTTGTTTGCTATAGTGTGCACTGTTGAAAAACATTTTCTTTGGCATGGTGAATAATTAACATTTAAAAGATAGGTTTGAAGTTGTTATCAAATATTACATTTATTTCCCTCTCATGAAATGAGAGCCTCATTTTTCCAGGGATACCACAATGGCCTGTGCTTAGGGCATCAGTTGGCTTCAATCCACCTATGACCTGGGCACTATATGGTGCCTGTTTATAGCTAAGAATATGCATGGCTTGGTTACCATATGACAGTAAAGAAGAACCAACCGCAAGACAAAAAAGTTAGACCTCTAGAAAATGTTATCTCTTTCCATCATAGAATATGATGCTTGGAATCCCATAAGATCTTGTCCTCTTTTTAAATTAATGATGTATGACTGCAGTGTTCTAGAAACTATTCGAAATAAGCCTCATTGAATACAATAAATTTACACATAGCAAAACATACTTGCATTTTTGTAAGCCTCTTGTGATTCAATTATTTCAATGAGATGAAGTTACATTCTTTCTTTCTATAGCTATACTTATATTACAAAACAATCTGACAACTGAAATGTGCCAGAATCCATTTCTGCTGGATGATAGAGCAGAGCGATCTGCTTATGATGCTATTTATATTTCAGACATATGCAGGTAGTCCTCGACTTACAACCACAGTTGAACCCAAAATTGCTGTTACTAAGTGAGACATTTGTTAAGTGAGTTTTGTTCCATTTTACAACCTTTTGTAGGAGATGACCAGGATGAGCCCGAGGAAGGGCTCAAACGCATCATCAGTCATGAGTCCCTGTACACCCACAAGAGATCTAGGTCCAGCCTACCTTGAATTTCTTCTTAACTCCTTCTTATTTCTTTTGACCATTAGTAATTCAGATTCTTGTGGAGAGCATAAGCTTGCAGTAAATCTTTATACTCATTTGAACTGCCTGAATCTCCTGATTTCCCCATTGGCTTTGCTTGTCAGAAGGTGGCAAAATGTGATCACATAATCCCAGGACACTGCAACTATCATAAATATGATTCAGTTGCCAAGTGTCTGTATTTTGATCAGATGACCATGGGGGGCTGCAAGAGTTATGTGAAAAATGGTCATGTCACTTTTTTCAGTGCCATTCTAATTTTGAATGGTCACTAAATGGACTGTTGTAACTCAAAGATTACCTGAATACAAAAATCAATAGTCAAACATATAAAAGAATTCATTATTGGTTACTTTCTGAAACAGTTCTAAAGAAACTAGAAACATTGGCATGAGTACAGAAAAGCTTCTTTTAAAATCATAGTGCAGTAATAGACTCATTTGTCTTAATCATCCCATTCTGAACGTGATACTGCCAAAATTCACACCTTGCCTCATTCATTCAACTTAGACTCACCTTTCAATGATTAGCCTGCTGGGCAATCACAGATGCTGTGCCAATTTCACGCTGAGCAAAAACGATTCAATCAACTCCCAAAGTGCTAAACAAATTACAAATTTGGCATATGTTCCTATGAAATGGGCAGGAATCAGATGTGCAATCATGTTTATTTGCAAGAAATTAACTCTCTCCTGGAACACAACTAGAATAGTTAGGAAATGTTATCATCCTGGAACAATGGAGTCTCCTGTTGAGTGGGTCAAACCCAGGATTATATTAAAACTAAATGTGTCTAAAACTTGACTTGAATGTAAATACTTTAATGAGGAAATGGATTGAGGATAAGTACATATGGAAACCAGATAGTTTTTTTTTCATCTTAAAAAACTCTACTAACTGGAAACACACTATGTATTTGTGTCCTTTAAAGCAGAAAATGTTCTTTCTGAAAACATCACTTTTGGAAATGTACAAAATGAAACATTTTCTTTCAGATGATCCAAACTGACATTATGATGTAGACTTGAAGATGTTATGAATTTGTTTATGCTGTAAAAATAAATTGCAAATTTTATAAATAAAACAGACACTGGGGCACTCAGGGATGCAATAAGAATGCTACAATAAGGTTTGTATTATTCTGCCAAGTACTATTAATTATAGTTTTACATGGGAAAATACACAGTTTTCTAATGTAATAGCAAGAAACATTGTTTATGATTTGGCAGATAAAAAAGATATAAGCAAAACTGGATTGGAAATAATTTCTTTTCAGTTTGGGGACTACAAAACAGTGCTGTGTTGTAAAAGTTATTATGTAAATCTTGCAGCAATATATTGTAACCCTAAAAACATGTGGACTTGCAACATTGACTGAATGTTACAGCATATGATTTCCAAGAGTTGCTTGTGTGACATCACTCGGTATTATAAAATATCACATCTGTAGCTGTTCACGAGATCAGTATATCTAGGGGTTTTTTTATGACTATTCTTAAATTTGGTTTTTCTTTCCTAATCAAGTGCCCCAGTGGGTCATAAGTTCAAACAATTCTGCATTTTAAATATTGCACATTTCTAATTAATCAGAAATTTACATGACATTATTTTAAAAATCACAGCATTACAAGAACATTCTAAGCAATGCAGAAATTAATATAATCATTATAGACTTTTTAATAGTGATCAAATCTCTGGCATGTTTATTATCATATGATAATATAATGATCAGACTTTTCCATTTTTTAAATGATGCCTAGATGCATAAAGAATTTTCTTATTTTTTAAAAAAAACCATAGTTAATGAACAACAATTTTAACAGTTGAATTAACAACTATGGGCTAACTCACATTTCCTAAAGTGAAATATTAATCAGCACTATGTTTAAATAATACATATCACATGAAGAGAATGTTCTTGATAGTTTTGTTCTCCTCAAAGAACAGAGACATAAAAATTCACTGCTTTCTACTTTGCTTTCATTTCACTCTACTATTGCCATAAATCCACAGCATGAGGCCCAACAAGGGATTCTAAGTGCTTTGTACTTAACTCATGTTCCAAGAGACTTACAAAGCAAGAGCCACTGAGTACATCTCAACAAACAAAAAACCTGTACATAATTATAGCTTATTGTACCATTTGTTTCCCTAAAATCTTTCTAACAATGCATACAATGAATTTTTATTATCCTAACTGAACAAAAGAAAAAAGCAAAGCTTTTTGTGAAAAGCTTATTATTATTTGTTTAATACTTAATGTTAGAGTTTTTTGTGTGTTTAATTTTCAATGTTCCGTATATTTATCCACAATATCCTGCTTTCCCATTGATCTGGTGTTTCCTGAAGGAATATGAGTTTGAATCACCCTATGGACAGGAATAAAAAAAGAGCCAAACTATCTGGCAGTATATGTGTCTATGTATGTGCATGTGTCTATGTATCTGTTTGTGTGTGTGAAGATTATCAGGTGAGGTCTCAACAGCTCTCATCCCCCTTCTCTAAAGACTTATTTCTCTTCTTCATGTCAATGCACCATCCTACTAATATCTCCCTTCCCCTCCCAACTCTCCTCTTCTTCCTCCCATGCCATCGGTTTTTATTCTCTTCTCTTTACACTCAAGTTAGGGTCCAAACTGTCCCAACTCAGGATCCAGCCTACCAGCTAGTCTCTCCTATTCCTATAACCTAGGATCCAAAGTTTCTTACCACAGAATCCAGCCAATCTCCTCTATACACACAAACATGTATGCATAAGCATATGCCTATACACATACACATACCATACATGGACAAGTCAAGAGAACCTGGAATTTATGGAATGTTATTACAAAAGCAGACCTAATGAGAGGGGATATATGATACGTATGAGGGAGTATGGATGGACAGAAGACCTGTATCCCCAGTAACTGAGGATACTCAAGAAGACCCAGAAGAATAATGGGATTTGCAACCAGCACCTGAAGCTAGAATATTACTACCACCATCTCCATTACAGAGCACAGCTGCTGTATGTATAAGTTTTAGATGATGACAATAATAATTTTCTGCAAAATATGGTTTAAACATAAGTGCCTGTTATAAGGAAATGTTTAGAAGTCTATAGTAATGTAGTAATTACTATAATCCTAGAAGTAATCCTAGAAGCACGAAGCTGAAGACACCAGCCTGAAGAAAAAAAAATTTGGATTGCTAACAAAGAATTAAGGGAGAACTGGAATAGCTATTTCAAACTTTTTAGTTCTTTTCAACCAGACATACCCTTCTGAAATTCGAACCTGGGCTGTCTGCATGTTAAGCAGCTGTGATAACCTCTAGGCCACAGGCTCTTTCTCACTTTGTCAGCTGAAGAGACAGGGGAGAATTACTTTGAATGCTTTTTATGCACCCTGTCGACCCAACAGAGGCGTAGTGTGGGGGGTGCAGGGGGGGCCGGCCGCACCGGGCGCAACATCTGGGGGGGCGCGCTCGCACTCGCAGCTCTCTGCCCCTGCCTGTGCGAATCCGATCCGAGCCGCCGGGTCGCCGCCCACTGTGGAGGGGGGGGGCGCAAATTACTTGCCTTGCCCCGGGTGCTGACAACCCATGCTACGCCACTGCGACCCAAATATGGGAGAAAGAAATCTTTTGAATTTTGAATTTGAATTTGAATTTTATTATATTTACCTGTATCAGCTCAAACTAGAGCCATCCACAGGCAGCAGTCGCAACTGCGACATCATATATATATTTTAAAATTTGGATTGCTAACAAAGAATTAAGGGAGAACTGGAATATATATATATATGTAGGTCTTTGGTTATTCGGGTTTTCTCCCGCGTAAAATTGGAAGTGTCTTGGCAACGTTTCGACGAAGTCCCATTCGTCATCCTCAGGCTGGTGTTTTCAGCTTCGTGCTTCTAGGAGTAATGTGTGATTGCAGCTGTTTCTTCCTTTTAACTGCCAGTGGGGTTTGAACTGATTGGGTGGGAGCTTGGCTGTGTTCTGATTGGGTGGAGGTGTGTTCTGATTGGTTAAGGAGCTTGGCTGTGCTCTGATTGGATGGGGGGGTTGGCTGTGCTCTGATTGGCTGGGAGAGTGTTCTGTTTGGGTGGGGGCTTTGTTGTGCTCAGGTTAGTCTGAGTTTCAGGGGGATTTGAGATGGTGAGCTTCGTTGCTGTTGTTTGGCTTCGTGTTTGTGGTCGTGCCACATCTTTATGGTGGGTGTCAGTTTGCTTTATGTATGGATTGGAGGGGTTTAAAGTGGCTAATGATGCAGCTGTGGACTGGCTTCTAGTTTGTGGTCGTGCCTCATCATCTGTGTGGGTTTGGGTTTGCTTTTTGCGTGGATGTGTGGTGGTGACATCCTGTGTGGTTTTCGTGAGTGTGGGTCTGGTGTCATTCTTTGTGTTAGGGACTCGTTTGCCAATAAGGGCAGGTTTCCAAATGGCTGGTAGGCAGGAGGTATCATCTCATTTATACACAGCATGAATAAATGACTTAAAGAAACTCAGCTCCATTAGTGATACCTTTTTGCATTTTTTTGTATTCTATTCAATGTATGTTGTGATAGAGTAGAATTTATGAGGAAGGACACCCAAAATAAATAAGAGCAACCTGGAAGAGTCTTCAACCCAGACCCTCCACCTCCTGACTGCAGTGCCAAGACTGAAGGATACGTTCCCCATCTGCTGAG
>NW_015386126.1:430608-451551 GCF_001527695.2 Protobothrops mucrosquamatus | reverse complement strand
GTTCCAGTTATTGAAGCATAAACAACAACTGAGAACAGATTTCTTGCTGGAGAAAATCTGTTCACCCTTTTAAATAGACATGCGTTCATTTTTCTTGTACATTTAAGGACTGGAGTGTATATTCTTCCTCCTACCCCTGAATTTCACATAATATAAATGCATATAATACAGTCCTGAAACATCAAGATTTCTCCTCAGTATACTATGTTCTAGATCAGGATACTTTTTGGTCCCAAGGTGATTATTTGCCAAGAACTGGACTGCAGAAAGACAATGGAGATGAAAACAAATTTTGATTTAAATTTAAATTAGATTTAATTCAATTATCATTAATAAGTTTGCTCATCATTCAGTTAATGATTAAAAATTAGAATTATTTACATATATTGTAGGAAAGCAGAGAGATACTCCTCAGATTTTGAGGATGGTATTTACCTTGTGATCTAAAGTTAATGGAGCTAAAAATATTCTTGGTCAACAGATACGAAATTGAGCAGTTAGCAATTTATACATAAAATATTTGGCATTTGTTTGATTTGGCTAACTAATTGGCTGTTCCAAAACCCCTTGAGGATGGCTTTCTTCAAACACTAAAAATGTTAGTAATAATTACAAATAAAATAAAATAATAATACTTTAATAATAATTAGCCTGATCACTGATCTTATTGATTAATTTAAGTTGGTCCTCAAACTAAAAAAATATTTTCTTACCTCATTGTATTTTTCTTACTCATTTATTCCACTTAATAGACAGATCCTTTGTCCCTACTTTATTACATGTGTGTAGGGTGTGAAAGAATTCAGAAAGAAAAATTAGTCATTTGCACTACTTGGGTGGGTTTCTGTTTGTTAAGGAGTCACTACCCAACAGCAATCTATCTCATTCTTTGTGTTAGCGCACTTTCATTCCAGTCACATGAAGTTAATCCTTTAATCATTTAACCAGCAATACAACTCTACTGAGTGCTGGGTCAAGTCTGGTTTGCTGGGGTCATGTCTTATTCAAATAACAGGAGAATATTTTCCTTCTTGGATAAGACATTAGTGGGTGGTGCTGGACTTTTCTTAAGTTATTGTTCACAGGAAAAATGAATTTGGTATTTGCTAGTGTCATATATTTGTGGCAATTTCTACATATAGAATTTGGCTAAAAAGCAGCTAATGGTTAACAAGATAATTAGATAAAGGAAAAGGAAATGGCATACGTTTTAAAATCTGAAGTTAAGGTTAAATGTATCATTTCCTACCATTACCTTCAAGTGTGTAGAATTTCTGAAAAGTAGGAAGAAATTTATCCTACAGAAAGAAATGCAATTTTCACTCTAAAAGACATTCCAGATCAACAGCCTTTACAACCCATAATTAAATCAATTGCATTATCTATAACTATTTAAGTTATACCAATAAATATTTACGAAAACACAATAACAGAATATTTATATTTCTGAAAATGGAGCAAATATCAATATTATAACTATTTTCAAATTTCCCAATAGCTGTGTTCTTTTCTTTTATCTGATTCACAGGTTCCTGCTTTCAAGTGCACCACTTCCAATAAATTAGAAGCATAGCCCAAAATCTCTTGGTTTACATTTGATCTGGGTTACATATAACTCATGTGTTTCTTTTTAGAGATCTATATATATATATATAATCTTGTAATTCAAAATAGGTAAACATATAACTCACTTAGAAAAAGATATTGTTTCAGTAGCTGACACCAATGAGAAGATAAATCAACAGAAGTAAGGGAGATGCTCACTTACTGTGCCACACTTCTTGTTATTATTCTTGTCACTTGACCCATAAATAAGTATAAAAGAAAATCAATGCCGCTTATTCCCAAGAAGTTACAGAGAATTATACCCTTTAATCTCAATACTTCTAAAAAAGGAAACAGGCAAAGATGATTAGGGGACTGAAGGCTAAAACATATAAAGAACAGCTGTTGGAATTGGGTATGTCTAGTTTAATGAACAAAAAGACTAGGGATGACATGATAGCAGTGTTCCAATATCTCAGGCATTGCCACAAAGAAGAAGGAGTTAACTTTTTCTTCAAAGCACCTGAAGGCAAGACAAGAAGCAATGGATGGAAACTAATCAAGGAGAGAACCAACCTAGAACTAAGGAGAAATTTCCTGACAGTTAGAACAATTAATCAGTGGAATAACTTGCCTCCAGAAGTTGTGAAGCTCCAACACTGGAAGTTTTTAAGAAGAGACTGGACAACCATTTGTCTGAAATGGTATAGGGTTTCCTGCCTGAGCAGGGGAATGGACTAGAAGACCTTCAAGGTCCCTTCCATCTCTGTTATTCTGTATTCTGTTTATAACCGATGTCAATGAGACAATGAGACAGAATTCGCTTTTAAAAGATGCACTCACACTGTTCATTAGTTAAACTGAACTCCGAATTGTATTTGTTTTCATTTCTTATTTTTATCCTATGGCTGCATGAGTACTACTCTTTTATTATATGCTTTAATGTTATGGTTGGATTAAAGACATGTGGGCTAATTGAAAGCACACTTCCACAATCCCCAAAACATATGGCTTTTTGCAGCCTAGCTAACGTAGGGATAGTGAATAATAATGGCAAAAGCCTGAGGAGTGGAAAAGTCTGGAACAAAAACGTTTGCAGTTGGCATCACTGTCAGATGAAGTGACTAAAATACAATTCTAAGTTACGTCAGAGAGGAAGCATGTCTAAAATGTTGTAGTCATTTAATTCTGCTGCACTTAAAAACTGTCTGAATTGTCACTCAATTTGTATTCTTGACTTCATCATATCTTATCAGGATAAGACCCTTAATACAATAACAGTAGCACTTAGACTTAAATACTGTTCCATAGTATTTTACAGCCATCACTAAGTGGTTTACAGAGTCAGCATGTTGCCCCCAATAATCTGGCTCCTCATTTTACCAACCTCAGAAGGTTGAGTCAACCTTGAGCTGATCAGGATCAAACTCCTGGCTGTGGGCAGACTTTGCCTGCAATACTGCATTCCAACCATTGGTTTAATTTTGTAGTTTTGTTCTGCAACTGTCTCTGAAATTAGATTAAATTAAACTGAATTAAATTAATAAAATATTTATTCAGATAAATGTTTCTCCTGTTCTTACAATATCAGCCTTCCATCCTTCTGAGGTTGATAAAATGAGGACCCAGATTGTTGGGGGCAATATGCTGACTCTGTAAACTGCTTAGGGAGGGCTGTAAGGTACTGTGAAGCGGTATATAAATCTAAATGCTATTGCTATACTTCTAGATAATGGAACAGGACCTAGGTGCTTTGTGGGGCCACCACAAAGAGATCAACTGACCCAATCAAATAACCCTGGTGGAATTAAATTTAATCCAAAACAGAACTCCCTTGACAAGTATAATCGTATTCCTATCCTTCTAAATACAGATAGGCTTCCAGAGAGGCCTTCAGTAAGACAAGATTCCAAAACATTCCTCCTCCTGTTCTCCCACAATCCCTCCCAGTTCTTCAGAATACGTTAGCTCTACTTTCCTTTCACTGTTGCCATAACAAAGGAACATAAACTACAGTCATTCCAGCTTGCTTTCATAGACTCACTTCAGCTTCCTGCTTTATCTTGACTTGGGATTTAAGTTGGGGAATGGGGTGACAGGGACAGATGCCTAAATGTATGCTACTCCTTCATAGTGGCTTATGGACAGAACCAAAAAGCAAAAGCAAGAAGTCCCTTAAACCATCAGAAAGGAAGTGCCAGAGTTAAACTACAATGTCTATTTAAAAAATTGCACTTTCTTGTTCATAGAAGACACCCTGCATTTTAACTGTCTTTATCTTAGCCTGCAATAAAGATTTTTACCTATCTGTATTATATGAGTGTCTGAGAAAGATCAATGGAATTTGTGCCCAAGACTCTTGTCAAACCATGCTGAGTCCAGTGTCTAAAAACTATTGCCAGGTTCTTGTCTATAAGCCTGGCAGCAAATGCAGCTTCTATATGTTGCTGAATCTATTTTTCATCATTGCAATAATATTGTTTTTACTAAGTGCAGTGTAAATATAGCTAGGGAGAGTTATTTCTATAAACATTATGAAATAGAAAAGATTTAAGTGGTAAGGTCAGACTATCTGCTCTCTAGTAAAGTGATATTATAAGATGGCAAAAATAGAGGGAAGGCTTTCATTAAAAAAAATATCAAATATACAGCAACAAAGGAATTGCGACTGTACATGTTGGCCAGGAAGGTATAACTCCTATGCGGCCAGCTCTTATCCCTATCTAAGTGGGGCTGTAGATTCTTCCCTGATTCTTCCTACTGATTTTATTGCATTATACATATCTGTTCAAATTTGAGTACATATTTTCTACATTTGCAATATTCAGCATCTCTCTCTCTCTCTCTCTCTCTCTCTCTCTCTCTCTCTCTCTCTCTCTCTCTCTCTCTCTCCACTGCACCAATCCCTGATTTTTGACAAGGTTTCAGAAATCCTTTTCCATTACCTCCTTCCTAGGGCTGAGAGAGAGTGACTGGCCCAAAATCACCCAGCAGATCATGCCCAAGGTGAAAGTAGAACTCATAGTTTAACAGTTTCTATCTTGATGTATTAACCACTACACCAAACTTGTTCTACATAAATTAGCATGTGTGAGTATGCACATTTACAGATATAATTCTTTTCCTTTCTCCTATGATATATGAAGAGCCCTCCCACATCTGATTCTAAAATTTGAATACTGATAAAGAAGAATATTTGTAGCTCAGGGTTGAAATGAGAGGTGCTTGGTGCTCTGTGAGCTTGGTTGTTTTCTTGCAGATGTTTCATTACTCAAACTAGGTAACATTAGGGCAAGCCACTAGAATATAAAGTGAGACCAAACCCCATTTTTTTTTACCAGCACTGATGATGTTACCTAGATTAATAATAACAATAACAATGACAGAGTTGGAAGGGATCTTGGAGGTCTTCTAGTCCAACCCCCTGCTCAGGCAAGAAACCCTATACCATTTCAGACAAATGGTTCTCCAGTCTCTTCTTGAAAACTTCCAGTGTTGGAGCATTCACAACTTCTGGAAGCAGGTTGTTCCACTGATTAATTGTTCTTAGTTCTAGGTTGCTTCTTAGTTCTAGGTTGCTTCTCTTTTTGATTAGTTTCCACCCATTGCTTCTTGTCTTGCCTTCAGGTGCTTTGGAGAATAGCTTGACTCCCTTTTCTTTGTGGCTGCCCCTGAGATATTGCTATTATGTCACCCCTAGTCCTTCTCTTCATTAAACTAGACATATCCAATTCCAGCAACCGTTCTTCATATGTTTTAGCCTCCAGTCCCCTAATCAATCATTATTTATTATTTATCAAGAGCTGAAGCAATAACTTCAACTCTGTTAAATATGACCCCATTTTTATATTGTACATGTATTAAAATCTGTAAACTGAAAACATATTCCAGATCTTTTCTATATTGTCCCAATGTCTCTTTTTCCAAGGCTACCAACTTTCCTATAAATGGAATGCTGGTTATTTTGTAACCAAAGTAAATTAGGTAAAGGCACAATAATTAACCTTGGGACTGAGTACAAAATCTTTGTACTGTGAAACAAAAGAACAGCTTGTGATTCATTAAAGGGTGCATGGAATGGTTTTTCCATTAATAGATAAAAATGTTAGGATCCAAGTGAACAAGTCAACAGGAAAATAGCAATATAAGAGCAGTTGGAGCTGCAGAGGAATAAAAGTTTTTTAACCTGCCATTTCAGTGGTCTTACATCAACATCATTAACTTCCAATTCTTTTTCTCCCAATTAAAGGTACTGTCCTTAAGTTCAGATCATCTTCTGAAGACTTGTTTTATGTATTTCCATAAAAGTAATTCAGATGATGGGAATGTGAGATAAAGCCTTTCTTGTGACAATATACTCCCAAAGACTATAGGATAAGCTGCATCCCCGGTGCTATTTAGGCAGGCAGAAGACCTTCCCTATTTTAAAAGTATGATTAAAGTATTTTCATACTTTTTTATTATATGGATTATGTATGTTTATGAGCATAGAAGGATATTCTGCTTGTATGTTTCATCTTGTGCCAAACTCTTTGCTTTCAGATCACATCTTTTTTCCACCTGACTGCTTCTATTTTTGACAGCTTTGTACTTCCAGTAAACAATAAATCAAGAGGTTTTTCTACTTAAAGTGGATAGCATTTGAGAGATTATAAAAACACATGTTTCAGAGGAAAAAACTTGTGTTTCAATTACTATTTCCATAAGACTGTAAAGTGTTAGTAGTATATATAGAGGTCAGAGATGAATTGCCATCCTTTAATGTTCCTTTTTTACTGTCTCAAACACTTTATAAGAAATAAAAACATGTCAAAGAGGAACTTTTACAAATAAGTTTATAAAGTGGGCAAAATCTAGATGCCAAAGTTCACAAATTATGCAAACACATAACTATAATCCAATATCTATCTGTTTACGTACTACTAAATCTCTCTAATATCTGCAACCTTTAACTGGGCGAAATTGTTCATCATAGAGCAACTTTTTCAATCAAGGTACCTCAAATGAGCTAAGTTATAGAATGTGCCTAAAATCCAGGACCTATGACTCCTCTGCAATTGGAATTTGGCATTTTTAAAAAATAAAATAAAAATCATGATGTAAAAATTATCTTAAAGCATTTTATGGCATAATACAAAATGTCATAAAATATTTCCTATAGTCAACTGCTGATGTTTGACCATCAAACATAACAGACTATCCTAGGAAAGATAATCTTAAAGATTTGTGCCTTTAAAAGCTCTTGTCTAACAATGATGAGGGATATGCATTTAAATGGACTTTGGAGAAAAAACATCTTAAAGTTAACAATAATATGTAAAGATAGTAATTTGCCCCTATGTTGCCCCCCAAAAATGTATGTCCAAATTGATGGGAGTATGGCTTCCCTAAGCCCAAGATAATAAAATTGAGCATTTACTGATGTAAAGGCATAGCAAAAGGGCTTATTTTCATATTTTCTTCTCTAGACTATATTATTCAAATGGAAAAGTCCCTTACCATAATTTTATTATTTCCAGTTGACATATGGAAAGAATCTCACAGTAACAAGGAGAGGTAAGTAGCCCAATGTAATCCATCTAGAGAAAGAATGAATGCTCTGGCGTTACATACTACTGGAAAAGAACCAGTTTTTAAACATAGAACAAACTATGATGCATATTAAGGAACACCCATAACGGCTCTTAAAAATATTGTATTATTTCCAATTTATCTGTGATGTCTTGCATCCATGGACGAGCCCCATAAAGAAGAGATAAGATCTTCAAATGAAAAGCTTGAAGTGCCTTGGGAACAAACTTGCTCCCTTGAGAATAGTAAAATTTAGGACAGCACTTAAGAGTGTTTCTGGCTAATAGCACTACTGATGATTTTTGGATCTTGTTCCAAAACACACTGAAATTGAATACTTAGATATCTTTATTTATACAGCTGCTAAATCTGTGGCTGAACCATTATTCAGTTCCATGATCCTGCAGAGATGAGAAAAGCCTAGAGTCTTAGTTTTTGAATAGTTTATTGTTACTGCAAAATTTTCAGGAGGCCACCAACTTTCACTGGAAACCTGCTATTCA
This sequence comes from Protobothrops mucrosquamatus, assembly GCF_001527695.2. Taxonomy (NCBI): domain Eukaryota; kingdom Metazoa; phylum Chordata; class Lepidosauria; order Squamata; family Viperidae; genus Protobothrops; species Protobothrops mucrosquamatus. The sequence continues at coordinate 443,932 of NW_015386126.1, read as the reverse complement.
TGATTGGAATAGCAGAACAGCATAAAGAGGCATAAAAGAGGAACATGTGGTCAACCAGCCTGGGGGCATGGAAGTCTTCAGATTCAAATGAGGCTGCTATGGATTCATTTAAAGATTGAACAAGATTGGAGCTAAGACACCTGTCTCACTCCATGTGTAAAAGGAGCTGAACTAGTTTAAGTGCAATTGGGACTATATCTAATATGTAAAAGGATTTAAGAAGGTAATTGCATTATGAGAATATACAGTTTTTTGTCAACTGAAGGTTTCCTCTGTTTTTCCCATTGTATAGTTCTAGAAAGCAAATTGTAAGCTACTTTTAAATCAGTAAAAACCACAAAAAGTGTATGTTTTAATCCCTGGGAATATTTCTCATTCAGATGCTGCAAGAGCACAGTATACAGCAACCTGCTATGGCCCCAGCCTGCTTGCTTTCCAAGTTTTTTAGAATTTGTCAGCCACATCTCTATTTTATGTGTTGCATAGCATTAAATTTTCTGACCACTGATAGCAAACATAGCTTGAGAGATCTTTCTTAAGTATGGGTATACAGATAGTCTTTGATTTATGACCATAAATGAAGGCAGAATTACAATAATAAGTCATGGCAGTTATTAAGTGGGTCACCATGTGACTGCACCTGATTTTATTATCTTTTTTGTGGCAGTCACTAAGCAAACATAGTGGTTGTTAAATTCACGTGGCAGTAGTTAAATAAACCCATTCTCGCCAATGGGCATTTTTGCCGGAAATCAAAAATGCCAATTTCTGCCAAAAAATCAATGTCACCTGACTGTGGGGTGCTACAAACCATAGTAAATGCAGGATGGCTGCCAATGCCCAAAATGCAATCACATGACCATGGGAAGGAGGGCAGCCATCAGAAATTCTTTCTTCAATATCTTCACAGGATGGTAACAAACCCAAACTCTTGCACTCCTATTGCATTTTATTTGTTTGCATTTGTTTGTTTATACAGTCATTTAGTTTTGAGGCATGGATGTGAGAAGTGCAAAAGAAGTAAACAGAAAAGGAAATAAAAGAGCTGTGCTCGAATAAATATCTTTCCAAGACATTGTCCGTAGGAATGAGAGAATCCTTGTTAACTTAAAAAAATATAATTAGAATTTAGTTGTTTGCAACTTGTTGTCTCTTCTTTCCTCTTTATTAATTGGTTGCATGCCTTGCATAACAATATCCATTTTAGAAGCTTCTCTGTAGATATAACTACTTCTCCAGGCCTTAATGTAACAGATTTAGACAGTGACCTCCACTCTCTTCATTAGAATAACTGAAAAATGCACAAATGAGATATCAACATTGAGATTATAATTAATGTTTCTACAAAATTAGCAGGGAAGGCTGCAGGTTAAAATATATTTGATACATAAGCAAAAGAACAAAAACAATCTAGTTTATCTAGTTGATTATCTATCTGATAAAAATAGAGCTTCCTACCTGAACACATTTCTTTACACCGCACCTTTGAAAAACAAAGTCACATGACTATATGAGCCATTTTGATATCTTTTTGCTACTGATATTTTATTTAGCTACTGTAGTATTCTGCATATTATCCCAAAGGTGCTTTTTCATGAGGCAACTGGACTTTCTTGTTTTTCTTTGAAGATATTTCACTTCTTATATAAGAAGCTTCTTCAGCTCTTCTTGGATGAAAAGTGAAATGTCTTCAAAGAGAAACAAGAAAGTCCAGTTGCCTCGTGAAAAAGCACCTTTGGGATATCTATGACCTGGATGACTGAGAATCTCCATAGACATTCTGCATATTACTTTCATGCAGCTCAAACCTGTTTGTTTTGGTGCTACCGCAGGAAAACAAATGAGCATTAAACCTCTACAAGACCTGTTAAAAAAAACCTGTACAAGCCAAAAATAGGTAGGCACAAAATTCAATATTAAAGATTAATAAAACCAGAACTGAATATAATGTACTTGCTTCTACTATTGTTCTGTAGGAACAATCCTAATGATGTACTGGAGAATACTTTGATAATGATGTAATTTAATGGAATTAATATATTTTCATATTATTTGTAAGTTATGGTACGTTGAATGATTGGTGAAGGAGAATATATAAATAATTATAGCAAAAAATAGTAATAAGTCTGAAGTCATACAATAATTATTGAACAAATGGAATTGCAAAGGGGTGCGTAAATAAAAAAAAGTTTCTATATCTACTCTAATTTTGATCTGATCCTTTTAGAGGGAGAGACACACAGATAGTATACCATCATTAAACATTTGAACATACAAAGAGCAGAAGATTATTTCTCAGTATGCTAAAAGCCTTTTAATATATTTTAACTAATACTAAAGTATAATTTAGCTATTATTGTTGTTATAGTCCTCAAGCTGATCATGAATGCTGATGATACATGGACAGGTTTTGCAGTTTTCATTGCAACTTTTTCAGAAAAGGTTTGCCAGGATCTTCTTCCAGGATGAGTCTTAACTTTCCAGTCTAGAATTGAGAAAGATTTAACTTCATTTAGTTAACTTCCATCTCTAAGGCAGAGCTAGAAGTTGAGTCTCCTTGCTCCTATTCCTCAATTTAGTCATAAAGAAGTTCTACCAATTTTTTACTTTTTTAAAAAAATCAACCAACCTAATTAAAAACTCATTTTAAAAACATGCCTGTTTCAGGAATTAGCATATGCTTCTTTGATTTCTTAATTTAGACTTGATTCTATGATCAAGAATTTCTTAGTCATTTTAACCTGGAATTTCCCTCTTTCCAGGATCTCCAGCATTTTTAAATCTGGATTTTCTATCACTAACTGTATTTCATAATATTTAGCTTGTTCTTTTTTCATCTCTTTCAGAAACTTTATCTGTGCTTTTCTCTTCTGTAATCTCTTGAGGAAATCTATCCCCAAATTAATGCTTTGCAGCTATTTTGCAATGAAAAACAATTACAAGCTACAGAATTAATGAGAGGATAGTTTCCTCATTGTACTAATCATCAAGTTTTAAAAACCATATTTTATTGAATAAGCCACAATGACTAGGTTAGTGTTCAGCGATAAACAATTATTCACAAATCACTTTAGTGAAAAGATTGGTAAGAAAATTGGGAAAATGTCTTTGCTAGGTATATACCTACTTTAAAGTTATATAAAATGGCACTTTCCATAACTTAACATATTTTAGGGTGTATATTATTGATCCTAGAGACCCAGTTTGGTATAGGGGCTAAAAGCATTAGGATGGAAACTGAGATTCTATCAGTTCTAGTCCTGTACAATTCTAGTCATGAAGCGAACTAGGTGATTTTGTACCAGTTACTTTCCTTCTACCCTACAAAGAAGGCAATGGCAAAGCAAATCTAAAAAAAATATTAGAAAACTGTAGGTTCTTGTCCAGGAAGTCACCAGGAGTCAAAATTGATTTGAAGGTACCTAAAAAAGACTCTAGAAGCAATTTTCAGATAGTCCTCAACTTATGACCATTTAACAATAGTTCAAAGTTACAATAGTCCCATAAAACTGACTTACACCATCGTCACAGTTATGACCATTGCACCCACAGTCGTGTGATCACTATTTGGATACTTGGCAAATGGGTCACATTTATGATTGTTGTAGTTATCATGTAGTCACATTATCGCAATTTGCAATCATCCCAGCTGGCTTCTGACAAGCAAAGTCAATTGGGAGAACCAGAATCACTTAAGGACTGCATGAGACACTTAATTCCTATTTGACTCGCTTAATGTATACAATAAAAGTGGCTGGGCACGTGATGGCTTGCTACTGAGTGAATTGCTTAGCAACTGAAATTTCAGTTCCAATTGTGGTTATAAGCTGAGGACCATAAGTACATAGAATTATCCCATCGCCTTGAATTTTATATTCTGCTTGGCATCTTTTTCTTGATATTTCCCTTGTTCAGTCTTTCTTAGTTAATGACTGATATGCTGACCTTTCTTATCCATTATCATCCTCCCTCTAAATAGATGTTTAAGGTTAGGTTGGCTTTATGATTATGCAGAGTAAAATAGCTGTCTCATGGCATAAAAGTTGGGAATTATTATATTTTCACTGCCAGGGATGGAAAAGGGTATTTGGGGGATTTTCCGACATATATTCCAAAATTACTTGATGATTTGCACAATGTTCCTCCTGGTTTTTGAATGAATGAGTGGCATCATTTGCTACATTGCTTCAAATAGAAGAAATGCCTTGGACTGCTCTGTAGCTGTTTCTTTCCTTGGAAAGAATTAGAAGGCCATTTTAGAGTAAAAGAGCAAATTATAAAGGTCCGTCCTTATTTCAAGTAAGGATAATTTCATCAAAAGTTCACCCTGGCATGTTTCTGTTCAGCTGAATAAGTACTTAGCTAGCAACTAGGCAACCAAATGATAGACATGAGGTTATTGAATTCATCTAGCACAAAATCATTTTTTTCTGTCTTACTTTATTTTTATGTAGTATAATCAGAAATTTTAAAATGTCTAATATTATTCAAGTCAGTATTTAAATAGAAAACATTCCATTTATAGAACTGCCAGATACTGTCTTCAGCTATGAAACACTGCCTTCCTTTCTCATCAATACAGTACAGTTTTAGATAATCTATCTAGCAAACTATTCTCTATATATAAAGGCAGAAATTAAGCTATTAGAGATTCTAGAGTAACAAAATCACACTTCACATAAAAATGTCTTTATTAATTACAGAGAAAAGGAAAAAAATATAAATCACTTGCACCCCTTCAACTCCATCTGCATTCTTATTTCATGATGTATCCCTTTGCCATGTGATACTTTCCAAAGTAAAAAAAAACATCTGAGCAATTCTTGTGAGGGGGAGTTGAACAGCCATCAAGCTACTACTGTACTGCTATATCAGATATCCCACAAGATGAGCACTGATGTCATAGATCACAGAACCTTCTTTTTGAACAAATTCAGAATTTTCATAGTAAAATGTTCTGGTAGAAAACAGAATTAAATACTATAGAATTAAACACTTCTCTGCTGTTGCTCCTGCCATCTGGAACATCTCCCCCCCCCCACACACACACACAAACGTTGTGAGGTTGGTCCCAATCCTCCTATCCTTTTGTAAGGGCCTAAAGACTTGGCTCTGCCAATTGGCCTGGGGACCCAAAGGGGGAAAATCACAGTGGAGGTAGTTGATCAAGTAACAACAGATCCCACCATTCTGCCCCCACTCTCCCCAGGTGGCCTTGATTTTAATCTTGGTTTTAATTTATTCTTGTTTTAATATAGATATATTTTATGTCTGCAAGCGCCCAGAGTTACCTTATGTTAAGATGAGTGGCCAATAAATTTTATAAATAATAAATAAATAGTATTTATAGGAGCGAAGGGAACAGTAATTTAGAATAATTTCCAGATGTGTGCTAGCTCAGAGTTCTCCAACTTTTTCAGCTTTGAGGACCAGTGGGGAAGGAGAGGTGATGGTCCCGTGCACATGGCGGGCATGTGCGCATGTGTGTGCATCTCCATTTGCACAAGCAACAGGCACATGTGTCCGCCGCTTGAGCAAATGGAGAGCATGCATGCATGGTCACCCACTGCTCGTGTGAATGGGGATACATGCATATGTGCGCTCGCCCGCCATTTCCAGTTCCAAAAGGCTCAAGGCCTGGTAGTGGGTTTGAGTAGTTTGGGGATGCCTGGGTTAGATAACTAGTCAGTTAAGCCAAACTGGGTAGTATCACCTCACACTGGAAGGGGCTAAATCCCAAAATATAAAACATTCCTGATGTTGTGGAATATCATCTGTCTCTGGGATATTCAGCATTGGGTAGCTAAAATCCTTATTTTTCCAGATACATAAAACACAATGAAAGCCATGCTTGTGCCCAGGAAAAAAATGCATCAGCTTAACATAATTAGCTTCTCAACAGATACTGAATTTTCTGTTAACTTTAGGAAACAAGCCAGTAATAAATGAAATGGAACATTATTCTGCAGATTTTTATTCCATTAGATAATATAATGACTTTGGCTTTTGGAGGCCTTCCAAAATTCTGATTCAATACAAAATAGCATCATCTCCCTTCTAAATAAAGTCTGAAACATTTGGATTTTTTTTATTTGAATTTAAAAAGTAACCTCTGATAACAACCTTGACAGATGTTTCTCCAACCTTAAATATTGTGAGTTAACTGAATAGGAGAAAATATTAGTCACTGGATCCAAAGGTCCTCTTAGGCTGAGGTGTATAGAAGGATTCTTGTACTCCTTCACACCTTTTCAAATAGATCTTCATCAAACCCAATAAAACATTCCTAAAACTCTGTGATCTTCAGGAGAATGCCATCTCCATCCTAAGAAGTAAGTCTGATAGTTAAAGGAAAGGTTTTCTTTATGTGGAGGTGGATTCCAATGCATATGAGAAATATTTTGAGTCTTTTTAATTTTGTACAGCCCTCAATGTGATGAAAGAATTTGCAATACAATGATGCAGGTCTAAACATTGCATCAGTAGGTTGAGAGTCTGCTCTTTAATATTTCACTGACAACTTATACAGTCCTATTCCCCAAATGCTTGTTTTATGCTGTAAAATGAGGTCTTTATAATATACATATTGTATATCTCACACTTTGTTACTTTTCCTTCTAACAATCAACTATAACTAAGGGTATTTGTGTGCATTTTTGCTAGAAGGCTGTGTTAGGGAAGGTTACATTTTTGTATGTCTTCAATCAGCAGAAAATCAGATTTCAAGATGATTTTAAAAATGAAACTTCCAAAGTTCCTTGAATCATAAACATAGTATCTTTCTACTAGTGTTTGTTATTAGTTGTGTTGGGCTTTCTAGTTGGAAACAACTCATTTTAACAGACAGACGAGCTTTTCCAAAACGAGTAAATGTGGCAGTCAAAAATATGTTGAAAATAGCAAGCTGAAGAAAATTGATGCGAAAGCAGAAAAAGCACTAGAGCAATTTTTAAAAATATGAGATTACCTGATTCAGTAGAAGTAATCCTAACTAGCATTGTTTCTGAGTTTCCTACAGCTACCTATTTTCAGCAATTTCTAATGTTCATTTCAAATATGGTCCACATAACATTCCAAAACTGATGTTCAATTCAAATAAGTTGAGCCAAAAATAAAGCTAAGCTTTCCCTTCTAGTTGTATCCTATATCATCATTAATGGATACGAGAAAGAAAACTGGAGATGTAGTATCCCCATTTTAATAATATATAAACTACATTCCCCAAGACATTCCTTGTTTGTAGCAGCATTCCAGACGGGAAAGAATAAAGAGGTAGAACTGCCTTCCTTCATCTTAGTGCTTCTGCTAGAATATGTTATAAAGAAAAACATAGGAGAAAGTTAGGTGGCAAAAGAAATCAGCAAACTTTCTCACCCCTCCAACTAACATAATCAGAACATGGTAGGGGAATTTGAGACCTGGAATAGGTCCTCTGACTCAGAACTGTATTGGGAAATGACAACTAATGATGCTCCAGGAAAAATATAAGAGGACATATCTGTCTAGACTCTCTAATAAGAAATTTCAACTAGAAAAATCAGGACACTAGGGAATTAACTAAATGGACAGAAAGGCTGGAGCCATCATTCTCAGAGGGGGATAACTGAATTAGTGGAGGAAAGCACAGGAGAGGGTTTGATGAGTGCATCAAACAAAAGACTAAAGGCTAGATTCATGAAAAAGAAATGTGGTGTCCAAAATACCTGGAGGACACGAAAGAGATTCTAAAACAGGTGAGATGTAATAGAGGCCTATTCAAAGCATTTAAAGGTGTTACAAAGCTGAATTTTCAAGGCAAATGAAAAAATAATCTTTCATTGTCTGTGTTAAAGTCAACAGTTGGCCCTGTTGGCCCAAGGTGAGGTGGGGGAGCTAAAAACTGCTGCAATTTCATTACAGAGTTGTCTCAGCACCACTTTACAGTGAGAAAAAAAACAGAGCCTTGCTAGAACTGATGAATTAAAATTATAAAATATCAACAAGCAATATTTTAATTAAGATAATTATTGATTGAGAAATGAAATATTTTTCTCCATATATCAAAGCAAGCAAACATATAGGTGAATTTACACTGAAATTATGTTTGATTATTAATTTAATTTATATATTAATTTATATATTTATATATTAATTTATGATTAACTCTTCTCCAGCTAAAGCTTTCTTTTAAAGAAATGCTTTTGGAAGATGAATAATATGTGAAGTCTGTAGACTAAACTAAATTATTTCAGATGAATATGGAGCACATTTAAATAACATGACTGCTCTTGGAAAAATTGCAGCACACTTACTTTGAAATTAGCATTTCAACTTTGTATTCTGGCTGACCTTTCAGCCTTTGATGAATTGCCCAGTTATTTGCTAAAGAAGAGAAGATGTGGGAGGGAGGGGAGGGGAAGGGAAGCAAAAGGAAGGGAAGGGTGAGAAGAAAGAAAGAAAGAAAGAGAGAGAGAGAGAGAGGGAGGGAGGGAGGGAAGGAGGGAGGGAGGGAAGGAAGGAAGGAAGGGTTCTTTTGAAACATTAAAGACATCTGGATTGACAGAGCATGGGTTGTCAAAACTCAGCAAATCAGGAGTCAGGAGATGTAAAATGGACATATACATCTTGATCTCTGGTACATAATTTTAAACCAGAGTCCATAAACTTTTCAGCTTATTGACCCCTTCATGAAGTTTCAGATTGCTCATCACTCCCAAATCATTTACTGTAGTATATGAAAATAATTTAATAAATATTTATTTATATCTCATCTTTATTATTTTTATAAATAACTCAAGGCAGCAAGCATAACTAATTCTTCCTCCTTCTATTTTCATCACAACAAGCCTGTGAATTGGGCTGAGAGGTTCTAATTTGATAGTAACATTTGTATCTTTGTACTTGTTATTCATTTAACATTTCTATTTATTTTAATCTTGCCCTGTGGCCTCTACAGCAAACTCTAGTTTACAACAAAACACAAGAGTATTAAATATAATTAAACATAAGTCTGCATAAAACCACAATAAAGCAGCAAAAATAAAACTACAACTTAAATAAAACCACATTAAAGCATCAGATCAATTCAACAACTAAACAGCAGCTACAGCAGTTATAATCAGCTTTTAGTACCCAAAGGTTTCTGAAACTAAAAAGATTTATTATTTTTTTTAAAAAAGGAGAAATTGCATCAGACAAGCATATTTAGAAAGGAAACTCCAGAATTAATGAAAAATCCTTTTATGTAATGGACAGGGAAAAGGGAAAAAGGAAATATTTAGTTTACAAAGAGTGAATCCTAACCCCAATACTTATACAAAAAGGACAAAACAATAAGCATCAAATGCTAATCAATATTTAATAAATATTGACAGATGTTATGTTAATGATTACGATAAAAAGATATATTTATACAAACCAACCTTGTTTATATAGTCAAAACTGTGTCATCTAGTAGGGTATCATTCTGGATCGGTTTTGGGGAATGGAGTGGGCGGCACTGTGCCAGTTTTCTTCTGTCCTGTAGGACCTATTCCAGTTGATGTTGATTGGAGGGGGTCCCTGTTTTGTAGGATGCCACATCTTAGGTACTTTTTCCACTCTTGTTAACGTCTATATAAAGTGACTGGATGGAGATTATTCAATGGTACATGGTAAGATACCATTGTTGAAGAAGATTCTTGAGAGTCCCTTGGACTGCAAGGAGGTCACATCAGTCAATCCTAAACAAAATCAATCCTGACTGTTCTTTGGAAGGACAGATACTGAAGCTGAATCTCAAATACTTTGGCCACCTAATGAGAAGAGAGGTCTGATTGGAAAATACCCTGATGTTGAGAAAGATTGAAGAGGACAGCAGAGGATGAGATGGTTAGATAGTATCATCGATGCAATGGGAATGAGTTTGGGAGACTCTGGAGGATGGAGGTGGGGCTGGCTGTAGTCCATGGGGTCACGAAGAGTTGGACATAACTTAGTGACTGAACATTAGTATGCTAATTGTATCTAGCTCTACATCTCCAGTCTAGGCCAAATAAATGGTGCCATGGAAGTCCTGTCTTAATGTCTGGAGGCTGTGGGAGGTTGCATGGGGAACATCAGACTTCATTTCAATCTGTGCAACACTGAGTAGCTTTGGATGTGGGAACCCACCATTTCTGGGGACATTCCCTCTTTTGTTCTGGATGGGGTTGCATTGGTTGCCACTTTGCTTTCAGGTTCAATTCAAGGTGTTGGTGATTACTAAAATCTTTCATGGCATGGGACCAGACTATTTGAGGGACTACTTTTCTCCAGTCATATCTATCAATCCCATCAGATCCAGCAGGAGAGGCATGCTCTGGGTCCCAACAGCTAGGGAGTCTTGTCTGATGAGGTGCAGGAAGAGACCCTTTGGAACAATATCTCCCAAGACATCAGATTGGCCTCAAGCCTGCTGGCTTTCTATAAAGTCTAGAAAACATAGTTTTACCATCAAGCAAGGCTGTGTTGATTGCTATTGATGGACATCTCAGCTATGGATTTTGTTTTATGATTTTTATTTGGGGTATTTTGTGTATTTTATATAATTTTTAATTGTTTCTGAGTTGTCTATTTGGGATTGGCAGGTATATCAATAATAACTGAAATAAATAAAAGCTATACCCAAGAGAAAGATGTCAAGTACTTTGGCTGAAATTCAAAGTCTGCAAGAAAAAGATATTTAATAGGTAATTGCTAAATGAGTGAAAACTAGAAAAAAAAAGATTTTTGAGTGTCAAGTGTTCCAACTCATATAGAATATGATACAGATAACCACACTGCAAGTCTCATCACCAGAGCAACAAGAAGAGCTCCATCCATTATGGAATGAAGATGCAATGGTAATGCAGGTGCATGGTTTTATATACTGACAGTCTCTCTGAGTTGTTATTGAAATAAATTTTAGTCCAGCAAAAGCCACAGGCATAGCTTGAAGTAATGAGGGAAAGAGAATGTTGATTTTATAATAAAATAATGCCAGGTTGAAATATTGTATGGAGAACTTCTAGGAAAAAAAACTAAGTTGGCAGCTGAATCTTGTATTTTAAATATCAGTCTATTGATATTAAAAAAAACTAGGAATCTGTTAGCATCTTATATGACTAACACATTTTATTAAAATGAATAAAAGCTCATTAAAATGCATAAGCTTTGAAACACAATGCCCTTTAATAAAAATTGTTTTTTCTTAATAAATTTCCTTTTAACAAAATATATTGCCTTTTAATAAAATATAGTAAAAAATAGTAAAAACATGTTATTAGATTCTCTTCATTTTTCATACCATAGATTAACCTGGTTCTCCTGTTGCAATGTCTGCATTAAGAGATGATAGTGACCTTCTAGACAACCATCTTTGTTAAGAATGGTTAAGTTCCTAGCAGAAACTCTTATGTAGAAAGGAAGTGTTGAACAGTGTCAAACAGTACAGAAGAAATAATTAGATTGTCCCAATTTTAGATTTATATCTAGGATATCTAGATTTATATCTAGGATTCAGAACATTGGCTTCTGAATATATATGGTCTTAAAAACTGGAGTAATGAAAGGAAAAAGAAAAATAATAAAAGCTGCTATTGTAACATAGCATGGGACTTACATTCAAGAAGATGACAATAAACAAACACTATGTCCTGAGGTAAATATTTTCTACACAAAAGTTCAATGTCCCTATGTGGAAGGATGACCTTTTGGGCTGCAGTAGAGCTGTCCTACTCAGTTTCTTTTCTGTATGTCATGAGTTTCTCAAGCTATAAATACTGAATATTTTTCATGGATTGGGTTGCTGCTTTAAGTATTGTTTAACAATATATGTGATTTATGCAATGAGGAGTGAAATAGGACTGTACTGAGCCTTTTGAGAATCTTTGTCTTCATCTGTAGAGGCTAGCCATTGCAGAAGGACAAACTAGTCTTTTCCTGTTCGTTCTTCTATAGGGAAAAATGACTAAAATAATATTAGATAGGAATGTGTATTCCTTTGTTCATAAAATATACAATTTACATTCTCACATTCACATTCTGTGCTTCACAATTGCCTTGTTAATTGACATGGTACAACATGAGCGCCTCAAAAGGCAGCAGCAGGTACCTGGCTGATGTTGCAGGACTCAGAACTAACTCAGAACTGGTTCATGCTTTAAAAACATTCCTCCAGGCAGGAGGCTTGAAACACTTTCAGGCCATGGAACCTGTCAGTTAAAAATAAAATCCTATATCCCTTGATCAGAGGCAGAGTTCTAATGATAGTAATTGACTATGTTTGAGTGAACTTTCTTTTTTGCCCTTAAACTATCATGGGACACCATTTGAAAAGCTTTGCCATAGACAATATTGGCTAAATAGAACAGTAACCAAAAATGCTGGAAAGAGTTAATAGTAGCCCTTTTTTGCCTTTGGTTAACCACACGAGTTATATGAAGTCATCAAAATTTGCACTCATCACTTTGTAACCTGAGGCCCCCAACATGGCACACAGAGAAATCAATATAACCACTAATTCTGCTTGGCACCCTCCAGGTTCCCTGGACAATATGACTTTATGGTGTTTTATCTTTTATAAAGATTATTAAATTAAAAAATAAACAATAAGCTAACAAATTGCACAATAAAATAGCAGCCTAATTATTTTCTTAATTTCCATGAATTTTCCTAAACTATATAGTAAGTGATCTGAACCACGGAGGCATTTTTAGAAAATGAAAATTAAATTGTCATTTGCAAAAGAAACATTTTAACTTCCTGATTTATACTATAAAATATTTATCTATTTGGTGGGGGATTGTTAACGAATTGGTTAATTATGCATAGTGGAAACTGAATTCACATAACTGGTATCCTTTAGAAATTGGGAGTATGGAGTCCAGTTGCTTTGGGAAGCAAGGAATCAAATCACCCTTTACATATGCTACTAGAGAGCCATGGTTTAAGAGTATGCCAACTTTGATTTGATCCTCGGACTTGTGTAGAAAATCCCCGAAGGAAGACTGCAACTTTGCTAGATAATGACCATTGACCCTCTCAGTCAGGACCCTTGACTCCATGTCCCTCCTGTCTCTTTCAACCTAAAAGAGGCTGAATTCACATCTAAATCTAGGAGTGTTGTAATATTCACATTTTCATTTTATTTTTTTTCATTTTATTAAATTTATACCCCGCCCTTCTCCCGTAGGACTCAGGGCGGCTTACAGCCAGTTAAAAACAGTTTAATACAATACAATAGAAGTTTTAAAAATCATTAAAAATAAATATATAATCGGCCGCTTCTACTAAAATTTGGCTAAAACCAATTTAAAATACCCCTAGGCCAGTCCTGCCCGCTGAA
>NW_015386126.1:407490-429584 GCF_001527695.2 Protobothrops mucrosquamatus | reverse complement strand
AATATCAGAATCCATGAAGCCTCCACTTGCATATCTAAAAGCAATGTGATTTGACTGTAGATGCTGGCCTAGAACTTTTATATTATTTCCAAGAGCAGGAATTATCTTCCAGGTCATTTCTCCATTTAGATGGGCATGACTAATCCCCGTTTTCCACAAATTGCAATCCTTAATCCAAATTTTAGTGGGAGTAATTCTTTTTGTCTCCTGTTAATTTCCTAGAGGTTTCTGATTCATGGTTCAGGACCTTCTCTCTTCTCCAGTTCCTGTGTTCTCATGCCCAGGCAGGTCTTTGCAGTCCCCTGAAGATTTTCTTGGCTTTGGGTTACATCCTCCTAGATCCCAGAGATCCGCTTCCCTCCTACCACATACAGTTCTTCCTGCTGACCTTTCTGTTACTCATGGAAAATAGCTCACCAAAACCATACAGCTATTTCCAGTCTTCCCTTTGGTTACATTTTTTCATCAATTTCTCTACTCTTTCAGGTGTTCTTCCTTTTTGGTCCTTCTCCCAGGTGATCTGCTTACTTTCAGATCTCTAACTATTTCTCTCCCTTTCCTTCAAGGCCGAAGCAGAAAACAACCTGCTTAGACAAGACGGAAGTTTCTTCTGCCTCCCACCGAGTTTTGGGTTTGCAGTCAAAATGTACTCTCCTGCCCTTCCACTTTATGTTGAGATATATGTGTCAACAATCTGGTTGAAAGAGGAGAAAGTATTGTACCTTGGTTATGTGCAAGATCAGGGTCCTAAAGCTAATGTCATGTGTTTAGACATCTAAAATGCAAATATCTGTGAGTTTAAATAACAGTAGGTTAGGGTTATAGGGAATATGTATAGAATCAAGATCATGCAAAGTGTTAATACCCATTTATAATGTTTTGGTAAGACCACACTTGCATCCAGTTTTGGTCACCACAATATAAAAAAGATGTTGAGACTCTAGAAAGAGCGCAAAGAAGAGCAACACAGATGATTAGGGGATTGGAGGTTAAAATGTATGAAGAACAGTTGCATGAATTGGATATGTCTAGTGAAAAGAAGGACAAGGGGTGACATGATAGCAGTGTTCCAGTATCTCAGGGGTTGTCACAAAGAAGAGGGGGAGGATCAACCTATTTTCGAAAGCACCTGAAGGCAGGACAAGAACAATAGATGGAAACGAATCAAGGAGAGAACCAATCTAGAACTAAGGAGAAATTTCCTGACAGTTAGAACAATTAAGCAGTGGAATGACTTGCCTCCAGAAGTCGTGGGTGCTCCAAAACTGGAGGTTGTTTAAGAAGAGATTGGACAACCATTTGACTGAAATGGTATAGGGTTTCCTGCTTGAGCAGGGGGTTGGACTAGAAGACCTCCAAGGTCTCTTTCAACTCTTGTTATTCTGAAGCATGCTTGTTTTGGCTGAAGACTGATAAAGACTAGGAAATAATATACTAATGCTATGTTACGTACGATGCTAATTAAAACAGATCTGAAAGTGCAAAAAAACACATTTCATATACAGTAGAAAAAGCAACATCAAGAAGTGCATGACGTATAGGAAATGGAAGCAGGCAAAAAGGAAGCTGGAAAAGTTGCTTATGCATAGTGCCAAACCATATGATTTCTTGATTTTAGTTTGTGGTTTTAACCCAGTTATTGTGGTTTGCGAACAAGGATTTTTGATTTATTGCAATACATAAACCCAGTAATTATGGCTTTTTTCAAGAAACATGATAAACCAAACAAAAAGTTTAAATGTATTGTATGGCACAATAGTCCAAATTTTTTGTATCACTTAATGTGGATGGGAATTTTATGAGAACTCAGAACATGGTTTTCCAAAAGAAACTTAGGGTGAAAACAAGTGTGCAGTTCTATTTTTGTGTAAAGAAAAGTAATTTGCTGTGTTCTAGAAATGGTGTGAAAAATTAAAAATAAAGCTTGTAAACATAAATATCAAACTGCACTTTATCTCCTCTTTACTTGTTTATTTCAAGGAACACATCACATAGAAGCCTTGTGTAGGTCCTGTTCATACTGTTGTACACTATGAGAAACTTTCCTTTTATCAAGGACAAATGTTTCAGGAGGCTGCTAAACTGCCTATTTGCTTTTTATCCCCACTGAAAATGCATTCAGTGAAGAATCTTTTTCACATAGCATGTTCAGGCATACAAATGAAATAGTGGCTTTATAACTACAGTTATGTACACAAGGAAATCAGAAAGGTGTGGATACCATTGTTGTACTAGCCTAATAAAATAATTAATTGGGTAATTGTTTTTAGTCTGCTGGGACAGCAAACAGACCTATATTGTAGCTGTTCGTGAAATATTTCAGACTTGGGAGATTGTATTTGCTAAATTTATATGCTCATCTCACTATCCAAAGCAACTCTGGGCATCTAGATTGATGTCAGCCTCATGGAATAAACCAGACTGGACTCACAACCAGATGAATTAATTCTTCTTTATTGTAATGCTACACTGACAGAATCTTGTGAGTCTGGAAGTATAATTCCCTCTTCCCCACATCTCCTTTATCATCGGAGAAAATTGGGAATGTCTCTTCTGAGTTTCTTGCCCTTCCTTCTTTCCAGCTGAGGTTTTGCTGTCTTTTATCTGATCTTGGCAGCTTGAACCAGTCTCAAAATGTCTTTCCCACACTCCATAGTACCAATATCTTCTCACTACTATAACTCAGCCTGAATCCCAACTGAAAAAAAATCTTCTTCTGGGGCTCTTTGAAGCTGAGTACCTACCACTATATCAACAACCTTCCTAAAAAGGAAGAGTAGGACACTGGACAAAAGTTTTTCAAAAAAAGTCAGGTTTAGAAATGGCTTCTTGAAGTGAAGTACTGCCTCTTTCAAGGCAGAGAGAACCACCTATTTCTCCAAAGAGGCATTAAACATCGCTTGGATGCAACCATATATCATCTCCCAGGAAGCTTTGATAATCCAGAAGGGGCACGGGTCCAGAACACAGGTGGCAGAGCTCCCAGCTGCAAGGACCCTGCTCTTCTCCGGGACCAACTGGTTGAAACTTTGTTCAGATAACTGAACATGCCCTAGTCGCGTTCATAGGACTATCGAGCTGGAATCCAAGATAATAATCTGAGTAATTTTATCTGGCACATGCCTGACCCAGTGGCCCCACAAGGATTTCCTTGGATTCTTCTTACCAAATAGGGGCCTGGTTACCAGGAACAGGGTTATAAGTTGTTATAAGTTGTCCAGAGTGATATATATGAGAAAGGTGGGCTTAAAGCTGAGAAATACGTTTTCTTTATGTCTTGTTATTATCACAAAGTATGTCCTAAAGAAGGTTGTTCAGCTATGTTCAGTTGGATTCATTCTTTCCCTAGCAGTACACCAGGAATCTCCTGCACAATTTCATCTCCAAGAGTTCTTTCATTAAAACAGTGAGCATTACAGGATCCAAAACCCCAAAGCATCTGCACATATATGATTCAATATAAGGCCCTAGCTGCACGTTCATTCCAAACTACATAGCAGAGCTTCAGGAAAAATCCCAACTTCCTTCTGAAAACCTACTGGGTCCACATCAGGCATCTGGGTCAGGCTGATAGAATAGCTCTTCTTCCCTGATGATGTGCAAATATGCTTTTATTTGATTCTCTAACTGAGCTTTCTCACACTGTATGAACACAGACTGCATGAATATGGTTTTACGTGCAACAAAATTATGTTGTTTTAAATTTAAATGTTTAAGATTAACTGTATTTAAGGTAGTAGCAAATAGCAGTCTAGGTTGCCATCTGCTGGCTAAAAAGAACAGTCAGTTCTTTTTACACTCCAGTATGCTGTGTTTGGTCAGTAGATGGAATTTTTTTCTCCTTTTCTTGAAGGCCTCTAATCTGTTAGGAACACAGAACAGATATAGGAAGAAGGTGGTTTCTTCACAAGGAAGAAAGGAAGGGAAAGTTTCAGTGGGGCTTTGAATGTGTTGCCCTAGAAATCTTACATAGATCATTAGGACCATTGTCAATGAAAGTCAAAACATCTGGATAATTCTCTAATGCATCCCACTGAAATTAATAGGGCAATTATCACATTAGAATGTATAATGGGTTTAATATATTACCTAGGTATTCAAGAAACCTCTAACATCATATTTCAGTACTCTTATAATAATCCTATCCCAATATTCTATATATATTGCAAGATTTTAAGATTGAAGGAGACTACATTTTATCTGAAGACAATTCATTAGGATCCTGCAGATTTGAACCAGGAGCTTCTTGATTCATACAGGCCAGTCTCTTAGCTTACTAGATATTTTTTTTTAGAATATCATGCTATCAAATCAGCCATAGCCAGCAGAGTCTAAGTACACCAAATAAAGAAAAATGTATACAAAATCCAAAGGGAAAATGGGGGAGAGTGGAGAATATCTATTTCCCCCTTTTTTCTTTCTAAAATTGTCAGAGTTTTTTTTTTGGGGGGGGGGAAGGCATGCCCTCACATCTCTTGCTGATCTTGATGTCATTTAGATACCATCATAGTGCCCTACAGTGAGCACATTAGGAGAGTATGAGAAAAGAAAATTAGCTAGATTCAGAAGTTGAATACTGTTGCAATAGCTCAGGCTATGTAAGTCTGCCTTACTATACTACAGGTTTCTAGAAAGTCCTCTCAGACTTGAAACTGGGTCTGTATAAGAGATTGTCTATACATACAGATTTTCAGAACAGCAATAACCTCAAAAATTTTAAGTCAAAACAGAAGAGAAAAAATGAAGTATAATTTCTGATATTTAAAATATTACTTTTCAGAGCTTATTGCTTATGCACATTCTGTACATGCAACCATTTTAAAAACCTTGTTTTACATTCTAAATGTAAATGCTCAAAAAGCATTTATTAAAACAAATGTAATGAACATGTTGATACAAACATTGCTTTTAAAAGTACCTTTTCTATGCAGTTGAGCTCTTTAATATTTCTGTTTGATAAGACAAAATTTTCATAGAATTAAAGGGGTTTAAGCAAACCAGAGTTACAATTTATACTGAAATAATGGAAATGAGTCTTTCACGAACTGAATTCATTCCCTGAGGGTGAACTTTGTTTTTTGAAACAAAGGTTCCATAATTCTGGACTGAATTTTCAGAGATATTTTTGCTCCTGATTTTGCCCACAAATACTATTAATAGCTATTAATAGTGTTCATTAACCATTAACAGCAACAGAGTGCTATAAAAACAGGAAGTCACCTGAGTCTTGTGATTTCAACAATTCATCCTTCTTTGGGCCTGCAATAATTTCAGCATCAGTCTGAAGGACCAAGAGCACCAATTGTAGAGCTCTGCGCCAAGCTTCCATCTTAGCAGTAATATTGTCACACACTTTCAAAGCCCTTCCACTTATAATAGAATGTTCAGTGGTTATTCCTATCTTTCCCTTCCTAAATTCCTCCAAGATGTAGGCTGATGGTGAACCATACATGGCTGCTCTTCTGAGATGCTGCTGTATGACAGTGCTGGTTTCAAACTCTGATGTACAATTTGCTACATTACCCATGACAGCAAAAAGGTACTGGCGCCAACCACTTGCCAAAACACTAAGTACCAATGATTTATATTGTTCTGAAGATTTTGTAAACCAGGAAGAGGCAAAATGAAGCTGGCTTGTAGAGTTTTGGATTGTTTTTTCTAGTTTTTCAAGAAAACTGAGGCATAGGAGCTCAACTGCACCACCTCCTGGAAAAACAGCCTGATCAAGAAGTGCATGATGCAGACGATATGCACAGGTCCAAAACTGATCTTCCATGGCTTGCATCTTTGACATAAAAGGGCAACAGAGCACAACTGTTACCAATCGAAGTCCTTCTGCTGTTAAAGCAAGTGGGATTTGGCCATTGACCTCCACCAAATTTAATTCCAGAGTTCCATAGAGATTCACGCATATGCCTTTGACAATGCAATCCTCATTCACTTGACTGATATAAGTCACTATCTCAGCTCTCATAATATTACTAAAAGCTATCAACACATTATGGTCCACATGATTAATTATCACTATTTTATGTAGGAGACATTTTTCTTCTAGAATTTCACACGTGTCACCATGTACCAAAATTAAATTAATATTAGACTGAATCAGAATGTCTATTATAGAATCAACCCATAAGCTTGAGCTTTTCTTTGAATGAGACATATTTTCTGAAAATATGCTCATATTCTCTAACCTGTTAAACCCTAAATGGTGACAAGTTTCAGTTAGATCACCATCTATAAGGATAACACGAATAGGCATATCCTGAAATTGCTTCATAGAAGCAGCTTTTGCTGGACATACAAGCGTGATAAAGCCAGGGTAAACACACGAATGACTTTCACATATTCCTGATAAACAGCATGTCACAATTTCTGAAATATTAAATTGGAAAGGACAGGTATCAGTTTTTTGATTGGCACCTGGAAGCTGGCATCTGAGAATGTCCTGTATCAGTTTTGTGGCAGATTCATTTCCATGGCTAAGAGAAAACGCTAGTTGTTCCAAATAACTGAACTTGTCAAAAGGTTTTGGGCATCCATCCAGATGTATTGTTCGTTGTGCTGACTGACATTTATTTACATAGCTAAAGTATCTACTGTGGGTTAATTTTGATCTTGTGTTATAAGTCAATACATCCAAATGACAATTATGCAAATCAGAGTTTTTCTGAATCATTGTCTTGCAAACACTGAAAACAAAATTGCTGCTCATTGACTCAGATAGTAAACATTTCGTACTGTTGATGATGGGGGTGCCTGGACTGATATCATTTATTTGCTCGATCATATGATCTTCTGATTTTTCTTCTGATAATTCATTTTTAAGCAAATTTAAAATACTAGTGCCAGACTTGCTACCTGTTTTCTTAATGTCTGTAAACTGCCTTCCAGAGGGGCTAGAGCTATTGTTGATAAGACTCAAGTCATCGCATTCTATAGGAATATCCTTTAGCTTTTGCTGTATGTTGTGTAGTGATAATGTAATAGACTGCACTTGTTCAATGCAAGAATCCAGACTTTCAGACATTATAGCTACTATGAGTGAAAGTGGAACATCATGTTGAAGGCACTCAAGTACAGCATTGCTCCATGCACCAACGAGAAAGAGCAGAGTAGTCATCCCTGTTTTATAATCTTTGTTCTGTGCTTGGATGGCTTCATTAAGAAGCTGCCCCACCGCACTGTTTAAGTCCATGTTTTCAAGAAGTCTTAGTGGAGAGCAAATCAACACACCACCAGGAATACTTTCATCAACTATAAATTTGGACAATTTCATGGGTCCTAAAAGTGTCCGTCCAGTGGAAGCCAAAGCTGAAAGTTGTTGCAGACCAATATGTCTCTTTCTGTTCACATTTCTGAAAGCCATGTTCCCAGGAAAGCTGCAAACAAAACACAGATATGTTGCTTCTGCCTTTTAATTGTTTTGGCTTTTATGTTACCCTTTGGACACTGCTGATATGTTTCTCAGAGATAAAGCTGTACCCCGTTTAGACAGAAATTAAATTCTGTATCTCATAGAAATTAGTTGATATAGCTGAATACTGGATAAATGAAATGCTAGCTTTAGCATTAAGGAATGAACCTTAACCAAATGTATTGGGATTAGTAAGGATTTTATTGAGAAATTGGCTTATTATTGGTGGAGTGGTAGGAAGCAATAAAGACCGGACTCCATTGCCAGAAATTGGCACTATTAATTCAAGCATTATCCATTGCACTGAAAAGCACAACCATTGGAAGTTTAGCAGTGCACTTGATCTTTGAGCAACAGCAACATGGGACCAGACAAAACTAAATTTGATTTGCTGTTAATTTAATAAGACTAATATGATTATTTCACCTTTATTTCTCCTCTTCTGTCACAATTTTTAATGTCCCTTTTTAGGGACATTAAAGACATAGGGCTCTTGTGAAGTCTCCCTGGAGACTTCACAAGAGCCCTATGTAATCTGGGGCCACCAAGATCCCTGCAATACAATTTGCTTATAAAGAAAATATATGAATGATTGTGTTTCTATCTCTTCATAGTTTTAAACTTCAGGATAGTTAGACTCCATCAAAAAATAAATAGTTATTTCTTTTTCTAAGAAAAAGAGGAAGTGCTGCTTCCAGAATACTGCCATTTTTTTTAAAAAAAACCAAACAATTTATACCTGCATGGTGTTACAATTAACTCAGACAAATGAAAAAAAGCTGCTTTGATTTCTGGATTTGCTCTGAGTAGGCATGCAAGCAGATTCTCTTTGTACTAAAATCAAAGTTTATCCTAGAATGTGCAGTCTCTTTCTCCCATTCTTCTGGCAGATGAACAGAGTAGGTCTGTAGAGCCTTCCAAAAAATAGAATTATGCATAGTCATATCTATTGCATTTGCTAATAAATGCTTTGGACATATTTTTAAAGTAATCAACATCTTTATAGCTTGTAAGGTTCTTAGATATATGCATGAATACAGAAGGAAGAAAAAATGTATAGCACAAAACTGGTTAGTTCTAGCATTTTTTTCTTGGCAACTTTCTTTGCTCATAATCTAGATTTGTTTGGCTATTTATATCAGTCTTTTCTCTGAACAAGTTTTTAAAACAGAATCGTCAATGCAATTGTTTGTTGTCTTAATTTCACATAAAAATAATGAAATTACACTGCTCTTTTTAGAACTAACAAAACTTTTCAAGCAATATACAAGAAACAACATTTAGGCTGGGTTCCCACAACACACTACACTGAAATGCAATCAGCTAGTTTGTAGCTCAGTGTGTTGTAAAAATCCATTGTGGTGACTGCATGATTTGAAGCATTGGGTAAATAATTTCATTAACCAGGACTAGCATTTTATGCATTATAGTATATGAGAAGAAACTTTATATTGGGGAGAGCTGAATAACTGAAATATTATTCACGTAATAAAGCAGCTGTACAAGAGTACTGTCAGTTGTTGCAAAGGTGCAGAAGTGTCTAGATTGGAAAGGTTTATGGCCCACTATTGGTGTTGCATAGCAACAGTAAGACCTACTCATCACCACTTGGGCTCATCCACATCATCTGAATTTCTACCCCCTCCCTTCAATCCTTTAGAAAACAATGTAAACTTTACCTAATTGTCTTCAGTCCTGCAGGCCATGAATAGAAAGAACATCCTGAGATGTGCAGTGCTTACTCTCCTTTCTCCCAGCTGATCAACAGAAAACCATCCTCCATTGTCTCTATCTCCTACCTGCCAGTAGTCCTGCAGTAAAAAAGATTCATCTCCAATCCATGCAAAAGAGAACAAATTGATAACCTTAGTCATGGTTTGTACATTTATTTTATTTGTATTTCGGATCTTATGCTGGCAGAATAAAATCTGATGGTCATTATGGTAGGGAATTTCCGAAGGTTAGGATTGATTGTAAAATATGTAAAGGACCATACTGAAATATTTCAAAGGCTTTGGCTGCCATTCCTCAGTTGCTTTTCAAAATTCTATGAATTCTGATAATGATATGTCAGCATGTTGGCAATTTTGTAACCAAGTACTTTCCCCAATAGATGGGACCATGGTTGCATGCTTCTATAGTGACTTTTTCAGGGAAGTTCTAAATAAGGAAGAGACCAGATGCTATACTCTCTGGAACAGTGTATTTCAACCTCAGTAATTTTAAAATGCATGGACTTCAATTCCCAGAATTCCCTAGTCAGGCAACGGAATGATATCACTAAGGTCCACAGAACCCAATGATGCACAGGAAACTAGCTATGCTGTGATTACGAATATATTAAAGCAGAGTCACCAGCAAACTCAGCACCCCAAAACAGGCAATTTGAGATCAAACAGGTCTAAAGTGGGCCCTAAAGCATGCAGTGCTCTGATATAAAAAGTCCTCAGGGAGGGTCAGCAGGGCACAACTCTCACTTGCTAAAACTCTTTCTGCTGACACAGTAGGAAAATTTCAGGATTGATCTGCAAAATTTGCTTCAGAACCTTGGATTACGCTTATGCTTATTTGTAGTATATATATAAGTTTGCCCTTTCATACTAGTGGATCATTTGACCAGTAAAACAAGATAATGCCATTTTCTCATCCATATATATGAGCTCTTTGCCCTCTTGCTCACCCAGATGAGAATAGAAGAACCGGATCGAAGTCGGCATAAAGCGCCACAACACCCTTGTTAGCTGCTTAAATCTATCCCAGTGGTGGCAAACCTATGGCATGCGTGCCAGAGGCGGCACGCAGACTCCTCTCTGTGGGCACGTGCAGAGATGGCAACCGTCCCTCTTCAACCAGCCGCCCGCTAACTCGCCAAGGTCCCACGTGGCCGGATGCATCCCAGCATGGCTGGTTTCCTTCCTCCTGTCCCATCCCTCCTGGCCTCGCATGCTCTCCTTTTCCCGGGCATGACCCACTGCATCGCCTCCTCAGCTGTCAGCTGTCCGTCCAGCTCAGAGGTGGCTTCTCTGAACTGCTGGCAGCGAGCTGCAGAGCCCCAGAGTGTGCTGGTCAAGGGGCCGGCAGGCTGTGGCTGCTGACGGACACTGTTGGCTCCCATGCGCTCGCTGGCCTCTGTGTGCGTGGGCCAATGGTGTCAGGCAGCAGCCGCCCCGGCCCCTGCCTCGCCTTGCCCTGCAACAATGGCTGCTTCGCCTTGCCTCGCCTCATTCCACAGGACGAGCCTTCAGCCCACCGCCCCACCTGCCAGAGACCCCCTGGATCTCCCCCAACCCTGTCCGGCCCCCACAGGCATCCCTCCCCACGAGCAACATTGAGGTGGCCACGCCCACCTTGGCCATGCCCACCCAGTCTGCCATGACTACCACAGCCACGCCCACCCAGTGGGCCACACCCACCCGGCACCTGGCGATAAATAAGTGGGCTTTGGGTTGCAGTTTGGGCACTCAGTCTCTAAAAGGTTCGCCATCACTGATCTATCCCGTTCCCCTCCACAACCTTCCTCCTGCCAACCCAAGAGCTCAGCGAGACTCTCGGGTTGGCTGTTCGTTTCTTCGCGCGGCAAGCGAGAAATCCCCGAGCAGCAGCTATTTCGTCCCGCCTGCTCTGCCTTGCCCGACCCCCTTCCTCGAGGCGACAAGGGAACGATTCGGGCCGCATCCAGACCAGCTCCCAATACTTGTATTTTGCCGCCCCAGATTCAGGATAATATAGCGGGAGAAATAGGGGAGCTCCCTTTCTTATTCCCAACCCCGCCTCTGGGGAAGCAGAGAAGTGGTCGAGGCAGATCCCTCTCGCGTCACCAGAGGGAGGGACAGCGCGGCGCGAGAGTGTCAATCAGCAACATCTGCTGCTCTCCCCCCGCCCCCCGCCCCCTTCGCCCAGTAAGGTGGGGGAGAAGTTGGGCAGAATTGAGATGCAGGTTTTTCCAAAGGAGCGCGCCAAATATCTCCCGCGAACTGAATCGGCTTTAAAGCAATTACCTGTCCAGCTTTAGTTTCTTGTGAATGTTAGAATCCGCGCCTTGGACCCGAGAAACTACTAACCCTTCTTCCATAAGGGCCCTAATTTTGCCTCTTTGCAAAGGAGGCGCCATCGGTTACATTTCGAGCAATCACGGTCTGTGCGATGCTTGCCCCGGACGGATATGTATTCTGAGCATGCTCGATAGCATCTGAAGCTTTTGCCCGCATTCTGCCCTTACTTGAGCGAAAAGATGAAAAGATGAAACAGTGAGCGATATATATATGGAGAGAGAGAGAGAGAGAGAGAGAGAGAAATCTATTGAGACCATGGGAAGCTTTTCGAACAGGGGAATAAGCATTAATATAATTCGACTGCAGCTTAAGTTGCAAAGAACTAAATAAAAGCAGGGAGTGGGATCCTAATGACAGCATTGGCTTCCACTATTTTCCTATTGCTTTGAAAATTATTTTTGACGTCTCCTACAATATTTAAATACATTCTAATCAAGAGCTCAGAAAAAGGTGCATAATTTTTCTACTACATTTTAAATATTTTAATCTTTTGTTGTGCGGTTTTAATATTTGCTTCAGAAAGTATTGATATGTTCAGGTCAGTTATTAAAGCTCATTGAAAATCGTAAATTATGTAAAATAGCGAAAACCGACAGGAAATTCACGAATCACTTTTATCCAGTGATCCTCTTAAAAATATATTTTTGCTCTATCTGTCGGTTATTTCATCTAGGAACTCATTCGTGTCAATAATTATTTCCCAACTCTGCTTTCAGTTCATATATTTGCTTGAGCTTTTTATTATTTCCGATAGTCCTTCAGTTTAGTACGATCCCTATAGAAAAGTGTAAAAAAACGAACAAGAGGCTTTACAACCCTAAGTAATGATTCGGAAGGATTTTATGAAAGGCTTGAGCCAAAAAAAAAAAACCTTTTAGTTTAGAAATAAGTCTCGTGAAATTGCAATAGTTTCCAATATTATTGTTCTGATCCTGCTGAGACCTTGATACATTTATTTTCACTGTCTGCTTCTGTGACTGGTAAATGGCTAGAGAACCTGCGTTGTTACACACGAGGGTTTGTTTGGTGTTCCTGCTGGGCCAATTTGGCTACCTTGTTCTTTCGTTAATGAAAAGCATCCCATGAAGTGGTCAAAAACCAACGCCTTATTCCGAATATTCCTACCGCAATAATCTCAGCGCAAATTGAATTCACCCTGCCACCACCTACTTCCTTGGCTTATTGCAAAATAATTTGTCAACCAGCAGCTACCCAGGGAAACCAACACTCAACCTCCTAGCGCAGGGGTAGGCAACCTCGGCTCTTTTATGACTCATGGACTTCAACTCCCAGAATTCCTGAGTCAGCATAGCTGACTCAGGAATTCTGGGAGTTGAAGTCCATGAGTCATAAAAGAGCCGAGGTTGCCTACCCCTGTCCTAGCGTCCTTGGGAGCGCGTCTGGTTACTAGGACGCCAGCGCCTCGTTTGTTGTGTATCCAGCGGAAACGGCAACACGAGCTCCGAATGGCGTCACAAAGCCCGGCCGTCACTCGCGTTTCTTGATTGGCCTTGGGAACGAATAGACGCGAGTTTTCGCGGGAATCTTTTCTGTGATTGGACAATCCAGGCACATAGAGGCGGAACGTAATCAATTTTTGCAGGTGGTTTGGTTTGTGTGGTTTCTTGAATAAGTGAACCCAGCTATTGTAAGATAATGGTGAGTGTTTGTTTTCCCAGATTTTGGCAAAGGAAATAATATCTGTGAATCTTTTTGTAGCCTTTCTCACCTCTCTCTGGATCTAGTTAACCGAATTAAGTTACAGCGTCATTAAATCTCTAATGATTCATCCTGACTTTTCGGAATGTTTTTCGCGCCAAATCCAGCCTGATTGGCTGTAGTAAATCTATGCCCTATTTTACTCGCGGATATTTTTAGAACTGATCAGATTTTTAAAAAGCAAGTGTTGTATCTCGATCTTCTGAATTTCTGCTGGGAGGGGGAAAAAAAGTTTCCCTACTTATTCCTGAATAAATGTGCAGAGAACTGGTGTCTTTTTTTGCCAGTGAATACACGTGAGTCATAAATACCGTAAATCAAGAACTGGGTTATGAAGAAACTAGGGCGATCTAAATAGCTTTTATTGTAGTAATACAATGGATTTTGTTTTCTCTTTGCAGCTGTAATACTTGTAGTAAAAAGGCACCTCATGCGTGGATTTCAGCCATAACTTGCTGACTACAGCGGGCTGAAAATCATGGTTTATAAAACGGGTGTATTTCCGCAACACACTCAATTAAAAGTAAACATGGCTTAGTGCCATGTATGATTCCAGTTTCCCAGTCTTATTAAAAATTGCAAATTTTTGCAGTTTATTCACATCTGTCAAGTGTTTCTATTTGTTCCCCTTGAGAGGGCATACAAATTACATCTGCATGTAGACAGATAAAGTAATTGAAATATAGTTTTAAGGGGAAAATTGTTTTTTACCTACTAATATTTTTGATTCTGCTTATATCTAACTACAGTACAAATGGACAATATACCGTAAGTACCACATAGTAGTGAATATATACACTTCAAAGCAATGTGGTATTAATAAAGAAGAATATTTGTAGATTGAAATGAGGGGTCTTTGGTCTGATCTTGGTTGTTTTCTTGCAGATGTTTCATTACCCAAACTAGGTAACATCATCAGTGCTAGAAAGGAGTAACTTTATATTCTAATGCAGACATGTCAAACAAAAGGCCAATATTTGGCCCCCAGGATGCCCCGGAGATGGCGAGGGACTGGCCTAACCCCGGCCAGCTTGGCAGCCTCCAAGGTGCGTGCACAGGAGGTGGTGAGTGTGCAGGAGCCGACAGCGTCCGGCAGCAGGAGCTGCATAACCTGTTGTGAATATCAGGCCGACCCTCCATATCCAGCGTTGCGGCGGCACCGGCAGCATGTGGAGTCGGTTGGCAGCACATGATGTGGACCGCTGGACATACCTACTCTGTCCCATCTCCGCCTGCTGCTGGAGGGCTGGCCCGGTATTCGCAGCTGGCTGTGGAGCGCCATAGTGTGCCGGCTGAGGGGCCGGCAGGCTGTGACTGCTAACTGACACTGTCGGCCCCCAAGCGCTCGCTGGCCTCTGTGTGTGGGGGCTGCTGGTGTCAGGCAGCTGCCTCGCCTCACCCCTCAGGACGAGCCTCCTGCCCACCGTCCCACCCACCAGAGACCCCCTGGATCTCCCCCAACCTGCTCTGCCCCCACAGGAGTCCTCCCCCACGAGCAACGTCGAGGTGGCCATGCTCACCCAGTTGGCTGTGACCACTGCAGCCACACCCATCCAGTGGGCCACGCCCACCCAGCCTCTCTGAGGGCACCACAGTGCTGATGCGGCCCTCAATGAAATTGAGTTTGACACCCCTGTTCTAGTGGTTTCCCCCTGGCAGTGCTGGTGAGGCTGTCTTAGAGGTTCTTTGGTTGGTTGTTTACTGTTTGTTTGGCAATATGGAATATAACTTCCATGAAATAAATATTTCAAACATTATTTTAACTTGCATTTACTGAAGGCATCTGGATATAAAAAACCAAGTTTGAGTGGCTCCCATCGTCGGAAAAGCAGTGGGTTAAAACATGAGCTTTCTGAAGATCAGAAGCAGGAGATCAGAGAAGCTTTTGATTTGTTTGATACTGAGGGGTGCGGTAGCATTGATATCAAAGAACTGAAGGTATGTATTAATTTTCTTTGTCTTCTTTAACAATTTAGTTTGCTTTGGGTTTTTTATGCTGCAATATTTTCTTACAAACCTATGATATTACCCAAAGTGGTCTATTAAGGGTTACATCAGGACTAGCTTGCAAAATCCAACTTTGCTGTTCATCATGCCCATGGAAGCCCATTATACAGGTTGCCTTATTTTATTTTGCTGCTTCATTCCTTAAATAAACTTTGTATTGACTGCAATAAGAAAATAGTACAAAGCATAGATGGTACTTCAGTAAGGGAATGATGAAGATTGGTCAGTAATTGTCAAAAACTGTTGAGTCCACAGATGGCCTCTTGTGGAGGGAGCATACCATACATTTTGTGCTTTCTGGATCAACTTTTGTTTCTTATTTGAATCTTGAGTTCTACCAGGTACAAATAAATTCAGGAGTGCCTGGAAAAATAGGTATTGTTGTTTCAGAGATTAAAAGTTTTTAATCTTAATCTGGTGATGCATGTTGGAACATAGAACACTTTATAAAACACTAAATGGCAAGCATGTGCTTAGAAAAAGCATCTGATATATATATCAGAAAATAGGAGTCCCTCCTAGACAAGGCTCCAAACCACTACTTTCATATACATGTTGATAAAATTTAGCACAGGATGTTTTCCCAGCCTTGATGCAGCTATCTTTTTGGAGAGAAAGGGAGAGGGAGACAGCAGTCTCAGGGAAACAACAGAAAAACGTAAATTAGAGTTAGTAAAATATAGGGAAATGAAATTGCATGGAAATTATTAAACCAACAGAACATGAAATGTAGGAACAATAGGACAATTTTCATGGATTAGAGATAAACCAAAAACAAGCTACGGTAATTGCAAATCCCTATAAATTCCTACAGTGCGAATCAAGGAGTAAAAGCAGTAAAAGATTTAAGAATTATTTATGGCTGTATATTCCAATGGGATGTGCTTTGTAAGAACTGTATAAAAACTGTATAAAAGAAACAGACAAGATGTTTAGCATAGCCTAGAGTAAGCCCCACAGCAAGATAGGCAGCAAATAAAGTTAACAAATAAATAAATGAATACATTATTCTGTATGGAATAAAGCTTTGCAAAGATCTCTACGTCTGGTGGAACTCAATTTGGTGGAGCATACCACGTTAAGAACCTATAGCATTCCTGGGACAACAATGGGACTAACACTTCTTTAATCAGGAGCAACTCTTTTAGGCAGACAGACTTGTAGGTAATTTTCAAGTGTGTACTGGATATACAAGTTATTAGCTTTTATATTGCAGGTTGCAATGCGTGCTCTTGGTTTTGAGCCAAAGAAAGAAGAAATTAAAAAGATGATAGCAGACATTGGGAAAGATGGAAGCAGCACCCTAAGCTTTGAAGACTTTTTAACAATGATGACCACAAAAATGGTAACATAATTTTACTATCATTATAGAGAGATGTAAGATGCTTGGGGGTGTTTTTGTTTTATTTTACTTTCTTATCTTTGTTTTTGTAAGAATGAAAAAGATTCTAAAGAAGAAATTCTGAAAGCTTTCCGACTGTTTGACGATGATGGTACAGGCAAGATTTCCTTTAAAAACCTAAAGCGAGTTTCCAAAGAACTTGGGGAAAATTTAACAGATGAAGAACTGCAGGTAACTGTTCAGCTTTGCATAGCATATTGGGTTTTTATATCATGCCATATAAGAGTTGTAATTCGTCCTCTTTATTGGTTTCTAATAAAAATTTATCTTCAGCCTTTGATTCATTTTTAGTGATTGGTCTTTCCATTGTTGTTTTCCTGTGTTGTTAAACTATTGAGTCTATTTTATTTACTTTTTCAGTACACTTCCCTTAAGTTCTGAATTAGCTGCTAATAGACAATTTGTGTTTTTTTAATGCAAATTTTATTATTTTTAATGCTTCAGTTTACAAAGCGGAAGACAATTCAAAACATGATCAGAATTTAAAAAGTGAATAAAAGCAAAACAAAAAGAGAATAATTAAAAGGATATAAATCAGTTTTATCGTTATTTATTAAATTTATATGCCCTCTATCAAATAACTGGGTAGGTTATAATTCCATAAATAACAGAATAAAACACTTAAAATTAAAAACATTAAAACATTGGGTGCTAAATTAAAATACTGAAATTAATAAAAGTTGATAGAAGGAACTTGTGCATAGATGGAGTAGAGGTAGAATCTTCTTGATACGCAGTGTTACTGATCTACATCTTGTTGGTTCCATTGAAGGGTCTGAAATTAGATAGGAGCACCTCAGTAAGGAGTTGATACTTTATTTTTTTATAGATATTTTATTGGTTTTTAACTATAACAATCTCCAGTGCCTGGTGTACAGCGTGTTGTCTTGGTTTATATTTTTAAAAAAGGACAATAACAATTAACAATAATAATTAAATTTGATAATTCCATAATTAATATATTGATTAATGATACATTTCTTTGATCTTCCCTTCTCCCATTTGTATTCTTCTTCAACCTTAGTCAAAATATAATTAATATTTTCAATATATAAATGATTAGATATAGGCATTTTTATATTTATACAAATAATAATCTCTATATAACATTTTTTCCCAGCTTATATTATTCGCATAACCATCATCTCTTTAGTTCTGCATGCATCCTATTTTTATAATTTTTATTTGCTTAAATTCCCTTATATTCAATCCAATTCTTATCAGTCATAATTTCTTCATATTAATCATCTAACTGTCCCAATTTTTTTCATTTAGGTACATCATCCCAATATTCTATATCATGTATTATAAAAATACTATACTTTTTATCTATCCTATAGTATCTAGATATAACTTCCTTTTTAATCAGTTTATATTTCACTTATATTAATAAAAGTTACATCAACCTACTATTTTAACATTTCATATATTATAAAACATACTATATTACTTAAATCTCTTGTCCTTCTTGTTATAAGGCCCCTTTATGTTCAAAATTCTCTGTTCTTTTAGCCATATTCAAACAAATGTTTATTTACGTAATGGTCCACCTGGTAGGGCGAGTCAAATCTCTTGTATCTTTCTCTGGTCTTCTTTTGACGAGTAATTTTCCAAGTTGATGTAAACCGCTTACCTAGCAGTTCCTGTATTTTTACCAATGTTGTTGGGAATACAAAAGATGAAGTAAGTAAGATAAACACTTTCTGTCTCCCAAACTTTGATGGTTCTCCTGATAATTCCATTTTTCTTGTTGTATCAGAACCTTGTGGATTTTTTCCTGTTTGTGTCAAATTGTAATTCTTTTCCTTTGTTATTTCGTCAATTTGATCATACTCTTCTAATTTGTAGTCTGCTGTCTAATTTATTTGTTCATTTGTTGTTATTTCCTGGGTGTTCTTTAATTGTAGATTTAGATTGGAAATATGCTTATTTACATCATCAAAGTTGTTTCGAATTTTCTCGTGGTTTGAGTCTATTGTCATTTGTATTTGTCCTAACATTACATATGTTTCCTCCTGGAGAGTATTTATCTTGCCTTGAAGTATTGCTTCTGGAGGCCCTTGATTTTCCAGGCTAAGTCTTTCAGGAGAAAATATTGAATGTGGCATCCTGTCATTTTTTAATACATATGTGATATCCATGTTGTCTCCCCCCTTCAAATTATCTTTTCTCAATATTTTAATTCAAAAGTCAATTTATCAGTCAGTCAAAGTTACAGTTCAGTATGTTAAGCCACTTTAAATCCTTCCTGTAGATTCTCCTCTAAAAGATTAGCCAAAAAGCCAGTTTTTCTTTTCCATGAACAGTTCTTAGATTTAAGCAACAGTCCAGGTTTTTTTTTTCTTTCAAACACTTTTTAATCTTATAGCTGGCTCTTCCTTTGTTCCCAGCTGTCTTCAAGGTTATTTGCAATTCAAAGGAACAACTTTTTCTTTGTTTCTAGGCATTCTGCCAATTTCTGAGTCCTTATCGTTAGCATTCTATTCTCTGATTCTCTATTAGATGTCAGCAGTTATTTCTTTTTTCAGTTTTTCTTTCAATCAAAAAATTATTTTTGTTATATATTTTTATAATTCCATCAAAAAAAGGGTATAATCTTGAAAAAAATTTAGTTCCTAGATTTGTCCAGACTGAAGTATTTTAAATCAAATTTTAGTATATATCTTTCCTCCCTTAATATTAATTCGCCACTTCCGTCTGTAAGGGAGTGGGGATACAGTCCCTTCCCTTCACTTCTGGAGGTTTTCTTGCTTTGGGGATCTTTTCAAGGATTTAGATAGTAGATAGAAGAAAGAAGAAAGAAGATCAGTACTCTCACCAATTCCAAGCACACTGTTCACCGATGTTCAGGTTCATGCTCTGGGACTTCAGCTGCAAGCAGCTTGGGCTAGAAGTTGATCTCACGCTAGCCTTTCTCCTGTCGAGTTCGGAGGGCTTTCCCCGGATCAAACGAAGCGATTGCCGACTACTTCGTGATCATCGGGATGCTCCTCCTTCACGCTCCTCCTTCGGGGCAACTTCGGACCCATCTAGGGTCCCCCAAGCAGGAAGAAACTAGCCGTGGGGAGCGGAGGTCCGCTCTCGCACAGCCATGCGCTGCAGGCACAAAACCGGAAGTCCCAGGAGTTGATACTTTAATAGGTTTTTAACATGTTAAGAATTACAAAAGCTTATAACCTGCTTAAATGTTGGTGTTCAGTTATGCTTTATCAGAGTTTATAGAATTAGAAAAAAGAGCATATAATGTCTTACACAAAATGAGCATGTTCAGTGTGCATTTAGAGATGATACACTGTTACAGAATAAACAATCCATCCGGACAGTTTTCTATTTTTTTCTTTCCCCTGTGTCATATTCAACATTCCAAGGTCATTATATATATTCTGTGAAAAATAGCTTGTATTTATCCCTCCTTAGACAGTTTTTCCTGAACAATATGAGTATTTCTACAGAGGATTTTATCAAGCCTAATCTCTCTGTCACTGATAGAAGGGTGGTGCCATTTTTCATATGTTTAAGTGATACAAATACTTATAAATTTGTTCTTACGTATAACTTTACATATAACTGTAACTTCTTACAGTATATATAATTTCTATAATATGTGAAGTTTAAACATAAAAGTTATAAGTTAACACTGAAAGTCTATTTCATGAACATAGTGTCAGATGCTTCTAGAACAGTGCCTAATCTTCAGTGGTTCTCTCCTCCCCTTGATTCCCAGGAAATGATAGATGAAGCTGATCGTGATGGAGATGGAGAAATAAATGAGGAAGAATTCTTGAAAATCATGAAGAAGACCAATCTATATTAGTGGGTTTTTACCTTTAACAATGACTTGAAAGTTATAAACGTGTTTACTGTTTTATAATGTACAAAAGGGTATTTGGTTGGGAGGGATTTTTTAAATCAGAAACTTATTGTTTATACCATTGTGATAAAGTAATGATTCATGCATGCTAGAAAGCTTGTTGCACCTAAGAAAACAGGCCTGTTATTTCCTTAATTTGAAGGACATGGTAATAAAACTGTTTTGAAAATAAAGTTATACCGTAATATGCATGCATTGGATCATCCTTGGCTCTTACAGTTAAATACCAATTTGCTTTACCTGGCCATGAAAAGTTTAGAAAATGACTAATCTACAGTTTACAACAGTTCATTTAGTAACAGTTCAAAGTTACAATGGCACTTGAAAAAGTGACTTATGACCATTTTTCACACTTATGACTTTTGTAGCAGCCCCATGATCATGTGATTAAAATTCAGATGCTTGCCAACTGACTCATACTTATGACGGTTGCAGTGTCCCAGGATCATCTGATCATCTTTTGCGACCTTTTGATAAGCAAAATCAGTGGGGAAGCCAGATTCACTTAACAATCGTAGTACTAATTTATCATCTGCAGTAATTCATTAAACAATTAATGAGTTTTAGGCTCAATTGTGTCATAAGTCGAGGATTACCTGTAGTAGTTTTTCTATTTTGTATTGCTATAAGGATCGAGTCTAATTTTATGAAAAAGGATAGTGAGGGGAAATTAAGGAACATTAGGTAAATGTGTATATGTCTATTTATCTGTCTGTGTCTGAATCTCTTTAAGTCAGTGTTTACTCCTGGTGACTGCTGAACAAGTCCCTGCAGTTTTCTTAGCAACATTTTCAGAAGCCTTCAAAAAGAGGAAACTACAGGCCAATCATCTTGTCACCAATTCCTGAGAAAATCTTGGAAAACAGTGCACTTGTACACACCTAGAAATGAACAAAGTGATTACTAGAAGCCAGCATGATCATGTTTGGCATGACCTGCTTTTAACAAATCTTACTCTCTTTGTTGATAATGACTAAATTAGTGGACCAGGCAAATGCTGTGGATATAGTAAACTTAGATTTCAGTAAGGCATTTGGTAATGTAGATCACAGCCTACTTGTTGGTAAAATAGGACAGTGTGGGATAGACTGGATCACCACCAGATGGGTTTGCAGTTGGCTGACCAAATGCACTCAGCATGTAGTCTTCATCAGAACTACACGGAAGGAAGCATGCAGTGGACTATCTCAAGGTTTTGTCTTAGGCTCAGTGCTCTTCAACGTCTTCATAAATGATCTAGATGGGGGAATACAAGGGGTGCTCATCAAATTTACAGACAACGCCAAGCTGTGAGAAATTGCTCACATTTTAGAAGATAAGATTCATAAGGAGCTTGACAGGCTTGAACACTGGACTCTATCCAACAAAATGCAATTTAGTGGTGAGAAAAGTAAGGTCTTACACTTAGGCAAGAAAAATCAAATGCATTGATAATGTGAAATGGGACTTTATGTTTAATCAATTGGAATACATGGATTTTGGGGAGAACTTCATAAATATGTTCAAAGCGATTTATTCCAAACAGGTAGCTAAAGTGATAATTAACGGAGAAACTACTAAAAACTTCCAAATTCAAAAAGGTACAAGGCAAGGTTGCCCACTATCTCCACTACTGTTTATATTATC
>NW_015386126.1:336147-406267 GCF_001527695.2 Protobothrops mucrosquamatus | reverse complement strand
ACGAATGATAAGATAGAAATGTATGTTATTTTAGAATAGATAATGTATATAAAATTTAATGTATATGTAGAGATAATGAATTGATTGTTAAATATGATATAATCTGATAAGAATGTATATACTGGAATGTCACGTCAAATCCAATGTTTGTTTGTTTGTTTTTTAATTGTTTTATAAATAAAAAGTTTAATTAAAAAAAAAAAAAGAAAAAGAAAAATCAAATGCAGAGGTATAGAATAGGTGGTGCCTGGCTCAACAGCAGTAACTGTGAGGGATCTTGATGTCCTAGTTGATGACCACTTGGGTTTGAGCCAGCAGTTGCTGCAGCTGCTAAAAAGCCAATGCAGTCCTATCCTGCATCAACAAAGGGATAGCATCAAGATCACAGGAAGTGGTACCACTCTATACTGCACTAATGAGGCCACACTTGAACCACTGTGTCCAGTTCTAGTCACCATGATACAAAATAGATGCTGAGGCCCTAGAAAAATTGCAGAAAAGAGCAACAAAGATGGTAAGGGGTTTGGAGTCTAAATCATATGATGAACAGCAAAGGGAACTAGTATGTTTAGCCTAGTGAGGGCTTAGGGGTGATGTGTTATTTGTCTTCCTACACTTGAAGTGCTGTTTCAAGGAAGGGAGGTCAATTTATTTCCCATAGCACCTGGGGGAAGAACAAGAAGCAATGGGGTGAAAGCTTGGTAGAGGGAGATATGCCTTAGAACTAAGGAGGAATTGCCTGACAATGACAGCAATCAGTGGAACACTTGCCTTCCGGAGTTGTGGGTACAACCATCACTAGAGGTTTTCAAGAAAAGATTGGAGAACCATTTGTCTGGGATAGTATAAGGACTCTTGCCTTAAGCTGGGTATTGGATTAAAAGACCTCCAAGGTTCCTTCCAGCCCTATGATTCCATGAATCTATGAAGTGGTTTGCCGTTGCCTATTTCTGAAAACTGAGCCTAAGTGACCAACCCAAAGTCACCCAGTTGGCTTTTATGCCTAAGGTGGGACTAAAACTTAATGGTTTCCTGGTTTCTAGCCTGGTAGTTTAACCGCTTTTGGTAGTCTTCTCAACAGCAGCAATTGGAACCAGAATTTTTATTGCTAAACACAATGTACAAGACCACACTACTTAGCAATGGTAGTTGCCATCATTAAGCAAAGACCCCACATGATCTTGACTTCTGAACACAAAGAGTCACAAATCTGATCACATGACTGCTGATTGTAAATACTACATGTTCATCGCTGTCATGGTCTTTTGAACAGTCTGAACAAAGTGGTCATTAGCTAAGGACTACCTGTTCACCCAAACTGGCTCTTAAGATATATTAGAAGCCCAAAAGTTCCTTATATAAATTATAAAAACCAATCAGATTTTTTCTCCTGATGCATCTATAGCATAGTGCTGCTTCATTCAAGATCTCGTTAGCTGTTGTGTAATTAAAGGATATTAAATTAAGAACTGCAACATTTCTCATATTTCTGTAATGCTGATAATCAATATGATTTTCTTCCCTAGCAGCATTATCCATGTGGCAACCTGAAATAAGTGTTGTGTTTTCTCTACCATTAGTTATAAAAGATTTCCCAAACTGCTTTATATGTCTGAATAGTCCTTGTAGATCTATTTTAGCTTTGTTTTCAAAAATATAGTAAATCTTTGACAATTGTGGAGTCAGTTTTAAGGAAAATATGTTGGCACTTGGTTATTCAAGTGCTTACTTGCCCGTTTAATAGTCAAACTGTACCAGATGCTGTAGGTGAGAAAAAAGACTAGAAGTCTCCCAACTGATTAGTTTTTGTATTTATATTTTGTATTTTAAACTGGCAGGAGAAGGGCTGTTATTAAACCCCATGGCAGAGAGTCTTTCACTTTTTTTCTTACAAATTTCCTGTCCAATCCCCCTCAGACTGCTTTTTCTATTAGAAGAAAATTCCTAAAGAAAAATTTCAACACCAAAAAACGGAGGTAAGCAATTATCTGCCAAACAGTGGAAAACAACTTTCACTGAAAGATTCAAAAACTGAATTTAGCATGTATCCTTTGACTATTTTTTCATTGTGTCCTTTCACCCTATTAGCAGATTGTTGAGCAGCAAAACTTAGTTTGCGAAGGATTGCCAATGCATTGTCTTACTGTGATCTTACTATGAACTAAAGAACTGCTTTCCTTGATTTCTGTTCTTGCTTAACAGTGAAAACCTACTGTAGTAACTATAAATGGATAAGATAGTACAATGTTTCAATATGAAAAGAATTTTAAAGAATCCCACTGTTCTGACCACTTATATCTACATTTCACTTGCTATATTTGATGTCAAATTTTGCTTAGTTCTCTCAATTTGGTTTAAGCCACTTCTGGGACTTAGCTTGCATACCACTTCATATGGAAAGTGTGTATATGCAAAATTATTACAGGATTTGAATTTTTTATCTATTCTCTTTCAACTTGGTTAAAAAAAATTGAACATCTTTGTAGGAGGCATATTTACATTTCTGAAAGGTTTTTTAATGTTAGATGTTAATATAATTCAATACATTTGCTATACAAGATCTTCATTTCTACAAATATCTGTTAATCTTTTTACAGATTATCAAAATTAATATATAATGGCAAACATCAAAGGGTGATTTTAATATTTTTTCTGCATTTCAAACATGCTGTTATGTTCCTAAATTTGTCTGTTAACATAACAGACCCGTATGCCCAAGAAACTGATTCTTCATAACAGCTCTTCTATTGACAAATCAAAAAGAATGCTATTCCACCAGATAACTGATATTTAGTAACCCATTCATAAATCTTGACAATTCAGAAGTTCAGAATTTTCAAATAGCTCTGAAGATATTAATATTAAAAGAAATTAATTTGGCAGCATAACCAAATACGGGGCAATAATAATGCAATAGTGATATAAAAAATAGATGTGATCTGCAATTTGGTGATTCAGTTAATGTGGTTTTGATTTCCAAATAGTATAATAAATTCTGACTGTACTTATCGTGCCGAAAGCAAACTCTCAGCACTAAGATTGGATGAATCATTTATTCCATCAAAGGTGATCTGTGTGCTGTATTCATAATGTCCAACGTGTTCATAATTCTTTTGGCTGTCTATGTATATGTATGTTTAACCCAGACTAAATTATTTTAACTTTGTATTATGTTGTATACTACTATTTTGTTTCTAATCTATTATTAAGGCAAACACAGATTTTTTCTTCTTGAAATGGCCATCAAAGAACAAAAATCATGATCTATGATGCCAGAAATTAGACACATCTGGGGCAGACTGGAAATTAGAACAGAATAGAGTTGGAAGGGACCTTGGAGGTCTTCTAGTCCAGCCCCCTGCTCAAGCAGGAGAACCTATACCATCTCAGACAAATGACTGTCCAGTCTCTTCTTAAAAATCTCCAGTGATGGAGTGCCCATGATTTCTGAAGGCAAACTGTTCCACTGGTTAATTGTCTTCACTGTTAGGAACTTTCTCCTTAATTCCAGGTTGCTTCTCTCTTTGATCAGTTTCCAACCATTGTTTCTTGTCCTGCCCTCTGGTGCTTTGGAGAATAATTTGACCCCCTCTTCTTTGTGGCAGCCTCTCAAATACAATGCTGCTATCATGTCACTCCTATTTCTTCTTTTCTTTAGACTAGCCAAGCCCAAGTCCTGCAGATGTTTTTCATATGTTTTAGTCTACAGGCCTTGGATCATCTTAGTTGCTCTTCTCTGAACTTTTTCCAAGGTCTCAACATCTTTTTTGTAGTATGGTGACCAAAATTGGTTGCAGTATTCCAGGTGTGGTTTCACTAGGGTTTTATAAAGCGGTACTAATACTTCACGTCATCTGGATTCTATGTCTCTGTTTATACAACCCAGGATTGTATTGGTTTTTTTGCCTGCTGCTGCACATTGCTGGCTCATAGTCAAGTTATCGTCCACTAGGACCCCAAGCTCCCTCTCACAGTTACTGTTTTTGAGCCAGGTTTCACCTAATCTGTACGTACATCTTTGAACTTCCCTGCCTAAATGTAAAACTTTGCTTTTCTCCACATTAAAACTCATTTTGTTGGATAGGGCCCATTGTTCCAGTTTGTCAAGATCTTTTTGAATCTTGAGCTTGTCTTCAGGGGTGTTGGCTATTCCTGCCAGTTTAGTGTCATCTGCAAATTTGATGAGTTGCCCTTCTATTCCCTTATCTAGGTCATTGATGAAGATATTGAAGAGTACTGGGCCTAAGATGGAGCCTTGTGGTACCCCACTGCTTATTTCTCCCCATGTGGATGTAGTACCCATTGAGGACTATTCATTGAGTACGGTTTGTCAGCCAGTTACAAATCCATCTGGTGGTGATGTTGTTTATTCCACCTTTTTCTAAATTAGATAAGTAGAGATGAAAATATGGAGAAGATTGTGCTTGAGAACACATGTGCAATAATAACCAGATGCTCCAGGGAAAGAACCATAATACAAGATAAGGAGTCTGCCAAAGACGAAAGGGGGTTTCTACTAATATAGTGCTTTCACATAAGATTAAACGATAACTTTGGAAAGATGATTCCCACCTACATTTTCTTTAAGTTTACAGTAACAATACAGAACGTTTTTTAAAGTTTCATTTTGCAATTCATAGCGAAACTGACCTTGATTAAAAGTTATTTTATGTGCAACTCTGGGTTATTTTTCTAAACATTTATTTACATTTACAGCATAAAATTATCAGCTTTATCATTCAAAACATAAAACACAAAACTCCTCTGTAGAACTATTTGAAAATATTCTCACTCTGTGTGTACTTTTGAATCCTAATAACTTTCAATTTTATTCTATGTACAGTATGTACATACTCCCCAGTCTCCTGTTAAGATTAAGCCATGAAATACAAAATGCAGAAAATATGAAACAGAAAGTAATAGAAATGGAAGGGAAGCAGTAAGGAAAAACGGATACCAACTTTGTTTATAACAACTCCATTCATCGTGCCTTTTCATATCTTTCTACCCTTACAAATCCTTCTACTCTATCCATGTATTATTTCCTATGTAATGTTTTTGTTCTCACCTCTTGAGTTCATGAACAACATCTGACAATGTCTTCCCCATTCATTCTCTTGTCAAATATTTGCATCCCAATTTTCATTCCCTATATGTGCAAACCACTTCAACAACTAGTCCTATCTTTTGCCTTCACATTTATTCAGTATCCATTTTTGATTACATCTTTCTTGAATCGCCAAGACACTCTACTAATCTTTCTCACTATCTTCAACTTCTTCATTTCTCTTGACATTCTCAATATGTATGCAGGATACAGACAGAAATGCACTCTTACACATAATTATTTTCACATCCTTTGACAAAGATGCATTCTTTTTCACAAATTACATGCTATTCACCACTGTGCTTCCAGAATTTGCATATCTTCCAATTTCTTCACTTGTTTTCCACAATTAACATACTAAAAATACACATCTACTTGCTCTTGTTTTTTTCCATTTATTTTTATTCTGCCTTTATTACTTCATTAGTAACTTAAGGCAGCAAACATACCTAATACTCCTCCCTCCTATTTTCCCCATAACAATAACTATATAAGGTGAGTTGAGCTGAGTGTGACTGGCCCAAAGTCTCCCAGCCAGTGTCATGGTTCCGATAGATGAGACTAGTAAAAACAGAATTCCAAGGCAAGAGGTTTCCTTAAAGAACATATTTATTGGCTACAAAGTATAGGCACGATCAAAAGTGAAACCAAGACAGAAGTTTCCTCCTAAAGGTTACAATGTTACAAAGTTGAACTTCCCACCCCAGTAATATGTCATTAATCACATTCCCCAATAAACTACTTTAGCGGGCTTTCTAATGGAAGCCTCAGCCAGCCAAAACCCCAGCAGCAATGACCTTGGTTCCCACAGGACAATTTATTGTTTTGTCTAAACTTAAAAGTACCCATCCCCCCTCCTAATACTGTGGCAACCGAAAACGAAGTGAAAATGGCTTCAGCCAAATTCGTTGCAGTGTTGACAGCCAGCTCTCATGCCTATGGCACAACTAGAATACATAGTCTCCTAGTTTGTAGTCTCCTGGTGTGATCATTACACCAGACTGCCTTAGTATAATATATAATCATTTACTTTTTCTGACAAACACAATTATCTTAGTCTTTTGGTACTTTTTTTAAGATTGATAATGCTTGCTATATCAAACAATCTAATATTCACTGTCAGTATTTGCTCAGGTGTATTTAACAAATTAATTACTTCTATTTTTTATCATACATTGCTATTAACTTTCACTTTGCAAATGGAATAAATGTGGACGTGGTATTCTTCCAATTACCAAGCACAGACACTGACATTTTATATATGTCCAAGTTGCTATACTATAAGCAAACCATATCCACAAACATTTCTCCATTTTTGCACTACTTACAGTACATGTGCAGATCTTTTTTCCTAGATTCAGCATTTAGGACTTCTTTTTCATGGACATTGACATGATGGAATTTATTTTAATCTACTCTTGGACATATTGGTATCATTCCTATACTAATCTTTAAAATACTCCTACTAGTCTCTTGTTCCAGTTTCATTCCCCCCAAATCATCACTTTTATTCTTAATACCCTTCATTCTGCCGAAGGTTCTTGTTTACCTCCATTTCCAAAACCGTTCTTTATTTCCATCAAAATTGTTCTTTATTTCTTTCCTTTCATTTAATCTTAACCATGCCTTGATAAAGAAAAAAAAAGTCCCTTATTTTGGTTATTGACCAGTATTTTGTACAAATCAAATATAAAACACAAAGATTCAAATGAAGAGAAAGGAAATTATGAATCAGTTCATAAAACCCCAAAAATAATAATACAGATATTGAAATATGAAGAAAAAATAATAGCAGATGACTAGAATTTTATAAAATTACCAAAAATCTAATAAAAGAAAATAAATTCAGTCATCAAATACTTTGTGCTCTTTCATACAGCAGCACCTTATCCAAAAAACTGGCAGCAAAACAATGTAGTTCTTTATTATTTTTATAGCCAAAACCCAGTCAAATATCAAACTTTATCAAACAATATTATGATATTAATACATTATTGGATTGTTTATGACAAAGCACACAATACTACATGGGAGTTAAATTATGATCAGCTGTTAGTCATTTAGCCAACATAATCTAAATATTGTCTCCTGGTAGACGGTATGTGGTTACCCAAAATTTGCTATGTTATGTTTAAAATTTAGAAATTTAGTTTGTTCCATTTCATATACTCATGGTGGCACAAACCATTATCTTGGTTTCTCATTAGTTTATTTGCAAGTGCTCTTCATTGCAAAACTGGACAAAGACTTCAGAGACCTCCAAAGATCAATTACATTTTTATCACAAAAGCAGAATTGAGTTAGTATTGGGTATGTCTAGTTTAATGAAGAGAAGGACGAGGGGGGACATGATAGCAGTGTTCCAATATCTCAGGGGTTGCCATAAAGAAGAGGGAGTCAAGCTATTCTCCAAAGCGCCTGAAGGCAGGACAAGAAGCAACGGGTGGAAACTAATCAAGGAGAGAAGCAATCTAGAACTAAGGAGAAACTTCCTGACAGTGAGANATTAACCAGTGGAACAACCTGCCTCCAGAAGCGGTGAATGCTCCAACACTGGAAGTTTTTAAGAAGAGACTGGACAGCCATTTGTCCGAAATGGTATAGGGTTTCCTGCCTGAGCAGGGGGTTGGACTAGATGACCTTCAAGGTCCCTTCCAACTTTACTATTATTATTATTATTATTATTATTATTATTATTATTAATATGCTTCTCTTTGATGAGCCCTTGGCACTCTGA
This sequence comes from Protobothrops mucrosquamatus, assembly GCF_001527695.2. NCBI lineage: Eukaryota > Metazoa > Chordata > Lepidosauria > Squamata > Viperidae > Protobothrops > Protobothrops mucrosquamatus. The sequence goes on along the minus strand of NW_015386126.1, from coordinate 398,423 downwards.
ACTTGTTTCTTTTCTTGCGGATACTTCATTACCCAAACTAAGTAACATAATCAGTGCTAGTACAGTGAGGGTTTTGCTAACGCTGGGGGAACTAAGGCTATTGTTTAGTGAGGAAAGGTGAACTGAGAGCTTCACAAGCATTATTATTTGCTCAAAGATGTCTATTTGTGGGATTCTGCCATGTGGCCCAGCAATGGAGCAGCCTGTCTTCCTTCCCTACCCCAATCTCCTGAGCTTTGAAAGGTAAGTGAGCAATCGGTGGCAAGAGGTTGGGGAGAAGCATGTGGAACACGGAGGGGTGACAAAGCAGGACCAGCACCTGTGGGGATCCAGTGGGGCAGGATGGAAGGGAAATAGGCAAAGGATACACACAGCATCTTTGCAGTAGGTTGTAAGTGTGAACAAACGCAGGAGTGCTGTAGTGGACGTAACTTCAGGAATGAATCATAAGTACCCTTGTGGGGAGGTCTGTTGTATCTTTGAACAGTTGCTATGTGACCGGTTGTAACTAAAGGGCTACCAGTAAAGAAGGCCATGCTAATCACTAACCACAATTAGATATTTAGTACTAAATACAGACTTTAAATGTCCAAGAAAAAAAGGCATAAATCAAAGTCCAAGGTTGGTATAGGAACTCAAAAAGCAGCAGCCATTTTCTTGAATGGACGAAGAAAGAAAATCAGTATATGCTAAATCTCTTCATAACAGAAATTTCAAATAGCAAAAGAGGAAATCTGCTGTATAAATTTAGGTAGCAATCCCTATAACCAATGATTTCAGAGTAATAAATTCCATTCAGTTTATAGGATTATTTCAGGTAAATTAAATTAGGTTTTAATGGCAAGAATAGCTTGGTTCCCTATGTTTTTATTCAGAAGAAAATCTTGGTGAGTGCAGGGAATTCACTGGATAAAAAGTTCTGATTGGAATTTCTGTTCATGTTCATTTGCATGCAAGAACTCTTTGAATTTGAGAAATCAGAGTGGGTGACTCTATTGTCACTTTTATTCATACTAAATGCATCTTATGCGGCACAGGAAGATGAGACTCTGAGGTGGCCATTTTCTGCATACACTGTTTGATAAGAAAGTTTGACATGCAATAGGTTTATACTGCAGCTGCAATTAATGTGATTAACTCAGTTGAACTAATTTTTAGCAGAAATATGTGTAATTAATTAAAAATTAAATTCTAATATCACTGGCTTTCTATGTTTTACACATTCATTTTTGTTAAAAATGTTACTTTTTGTTACCTTGAACAGCTTACAAAATTCTAGTTAAAACACTACAGAGTGTTAACCTGAACATACTTGGCAGGAATGTAATTAGAAATATTACTTCTAGAAGTAATAGAATTACTATTACTTCTAATTAATAAAATTAATATCCTGGATTTTGCTGCTTTTGACAATGCTAAATCAAGGCTAGAATTCAATTAAGAATTCTTAAAAAGGATTTTTTAATAAAGAAGTTTAATTACAATTAAACATAATTCACTAAAGCCTGTATAACATTTTCATTCAACCTGCCCCATACCTTTACTGATTGATTGAGTCATTATTAGATTTCTTTAAATTTATATCCAATTTTTAACTAGTGTTCCATCCTCTAGCAATAGCCTTGTGAAGTAACTTTGGCTGAGAAAAGCTGGCTCCAAGAAGAGTATATAAAAAGCAACACAGGCAGCTATTTTGCGTATCATAGGAATACCTCTGCTGGATCAGGCCAAGTGTTAACCCTGTGTTTTTCACATGTTAAATAGTAGCTTTGGGAGCCAACATAAGCAGGAGGGAGTTATACTTCTCCACTCCTGTTTCCCTGCAGCTGGAATTTGGTGGTAGTTTTTCCCAGCCTGTAGGTAAAATTAATACACCTGTCCTTCATTAATTTTTCCAATGCCCTTTCAAGACATCCAAGTCAGTGGTCATCACTAGATTCTGTAGTAATGAATTCCACAGGCAGCATTATTTAGGCAGTGGAAAGGGAGTGATTGGCTGTATTCTAAATCTCCTTCCAATCATTGGATGACTCCTGGTCTCAATATTATGAGAGAGGGATAGAAACACTTTCTATATGCTATGCATAACTTTGTACAGCTTGATTATGTCCCTACTCTGTTGCCTTTTTTCCCAAACTTTTTCCGGTTCTGTTGTATCATTTTTGAAATAACTAGAATTGAACACATATATCTATATAAATAAAAATGTAAATGTTCGTTTGTTCAAAATCTTAAATCTCCGAAAGTTCTTCACCGATTGCTTTGAAATTTTGACACAACGTTGCATTCGAATACGCGCGTGTTTTTATATACCTACTATTATATAGATGTCACACCTGTGACAGGTAAAAACATGCTTGGACAATTATGTTGCGTGTTCTAGAGTCGGCAAATCAGAGCCGGCAAACCATATCTGCACAGACAATGGAACAACAAAAAATATTGTATACCCACAAGTATTATGAAATTAAACATATTACAAACGTGCGCTTTCTCTATTCTTTCTTTTCCATTTAACCAGACTGAGCCACAGCAACACGTGGCCGGGTACAGCTAGTATTTGTATAAAAACATTACAATGTTGACAGTTTTCTTTTCAATCCCTTTTTGCATTTTCATTATCTTCAGTTCAAGATAATTCATTAACAAGTTAAAAAGCTTTGGTCCCAAAACAGCTCTTTGATGGACTCCAGTTTTTAATTTTTTTCATTAAGCAAATTGCTCAATTATCCTTATTCACTAGTTTTTGCTTTATTTTTAACTAGTTAATAATTTATAAAAAATATCTCATTCTAGTTCTATTTAGGGTACCCAGATAACATGATTAGAGATGCTTTCTATCAAGGTTTTTACTGTGAAATCATTTTACTCATTCACATAATTTTATGGGTAGTAGGAAATAAGAAATTTTCCTCTTTCACCGATAACCTCCTTGTGTTTTTCTTTCACTCCTTTCAATCTTTTCTTATGCAGAAAAAAATATTACAAGGAAAAGAATGGATTAGCTGTACAGTGGATTTAAATAGGTAAAGCTATGAGTCACCAATATGGAAGAAGATACAAAAGAGACAGAATATTTATTCACAGGCTACTTGTCCAGTGTAAAAGCAAAAGTTTTCTTTGCTTTTAATCTCCTCAACACCAGCCCAAGATATTTTGCTGCCCAAAGAGGAAAAAAAATGTCCCATTCCTATTCTTCAGTTCATGTACAGAAAATGACCATAAGTAGTTAAATATTTTCTTCCATATCTGAGGTTGCAATGCAATATCTCTGGTCACACCAATTCACCCTTAGAAAGGAAAGGGGAAGTATATCTCAGAAGAGAGAAAGGCGAGTGCATTTGGTAATGGCAGAGGGCAACAACAAGGAGAGTTGAGGGCATATTTGGTTCAGATCTAGATACAGTATGATGTAGTAAAATCTTATTTTATTCTTTAAAATAAGATTCTTTCAGCCTTCCAAACTTCCTTCTGACTCTGAATTGCTCAGCACTCTGAGTCACATTCACATCCCAAGCAGACATTCAATTGCCCATCCAGTTTAACACAAATTAAGCTTCTTAATTCACAGGTGATAAGCAGGGAGCAAAAAGGGAACAATTAGGAATTCAGTATTGTTTAAAATCATGCTGTGGCATTTAATATAAAAGCCACTCATTTTGTATTTTTGCTCTTATTGAAAATATTCCCATACTACTGAATTGATTGAATAAGCTGCAATGTCTTCTTTTTTATGTACTTAGCAGATACCAAAGGTAACTATTTCTTAGGAGAAAATATACTGCTCACAAAAATAAAGGGAACGCAAACCCCTTCAGTTCCATGGTAAAATGTTCCCTTTATTTTTTTGAGCAGTATATGTTTTCATCTTTCACACAAATTTATCTAGCTGTTTATACTGATTAGTGTTCCCATTTAAATGTATGTGCCTCAGATATCTGATCTAAAATACTGATAGGAAATAGTATGAATGTAAAAATAATGAATAGATTTTTTTTATGTTTTCGTTTTAACTGCAGGATGTCATTTTTTTTAAATCTTAGCATATTCTGTGGAAAATATTTACTAAGAAAAACAGCTTAGTTTTCATTGATGTCATGAGAACTGAGGTAACCAGCAAAAGACAAAAAAAAAAAAGTCCCTAAACACAGCACACCAGTTTCAAGTAAAATGCAACCACATTGCCAGAATAGTAACCTCAAAATTGCAATGCTTATGATCATGCAAATAGGGAGAGAACACAATGACAATTTCAACAATGAGATAGTTAATCATACCTGTTTGGTTTTTAGTGATCTGGGGAGAAAGGGTGAATCATCTATTTCCGAAGCATTTTTCTTTGGCACTTACATAATTCATGAGCACAAGACATGCACAGGCTAAACTCTCAAATAAAGCCTCCAACTATCTCTTGAGATCTACAATCCACAATTATAATGTACTTGGCATCACAGGGGAACTGAAATTTCACAAGCTAATTTTGTCATATTCTTTGAAAGCAAGTCTTCCCCTCAGTTATTTTTAACAGATGAACTGCATCTAACCCAGTAATGACTAAACTATAGGAAAATAATTTCTTAAGATTAAAAATGGGTGGGTGGGGAAAATTAGATATGAATTATAATGTTAGACAGTAAGATAACCGGGAAGTAAGAGACGGAGAGTAAATGGGAGGAGTGAAGTAAAATTGCCTGAGCTTTCCAGAGTGGAATTAAACTTCAAAGCATGAAAATTGTTGATTCAGCATGTTTCCAAGATACAGGTTAGAAAAAGCATTTGCTGTTATCAGGTGAGATGTATATCAGGCTTCAGAAAGAATGACATAGGGGATTATGGAGCGGTTGTACCACTTTAAATCAATACTGACACCCCCTCTGGGAACCCAGTTCCTAGGAAGTCATTGCTAACAATATCCATTGCCAGTCTGAATAAGTTGTGTGTGTGTATATTCAGACTTTTAAAGCTATTTCTACTTTATCTGAATATTTATTGAATGATTTTTGGTTATATTCTGTATCCTTATAACTGATGTTTAGACTTGATTTTAAAATAAAAACATTGTTATTATTTTATTTATTATTAAATTTTTACGCTGCCCATCTTGCAAAGAGGGATGTTTGGATATTGCCCTGGAAATGCCAAAGAAGGCTATTAAGTACAAAAGTAAAATTATTTCAGAAGTATTTAATTCACATACATCATAAAAACATTAAACTAAAGTTATAGAAATTGATACAAGTACATATGTGTTACCCATGCATAGATTAAGATCGATGACTGAATTTCTGCACATGGGTTAATGATTTGGCTCAGTATACTGTTAGAACCTACTATTATAGTTTGTAAGCCAAGATTTATGGCTTTACAGAATGTGCAAACTTAGCCAACCCTGACCTCTTTAACAAACCGCGTTTCCCTGAAAATAAGGCCCACCCAGAAAATAAACCCTAGCCTGAATTTTGGCATGCTCCAGATATAAGCCCTACCCCCAAAATAATCTGGTTGCACCATCTGGTTGCAATGGTGCAGGAGAGCACGCATCGCACTGGTGCTACCGCCAGGAGTTGAGTTGAGGCAGGTGGGGGGGTGGAGCTACAGCCAAGTCATTCCCCACTCAGCAACCTCCCCCTACCTGTTCAATGACCCAGCTGCCCACCCACCTCTTCCCTTTCACTCCCCTCCTGAGCCAGACTGCCATGCTATGAAGGATGGGCAGGGAAGGCTCGGTCGCCTTATCCAGTCCCCCTCCACCATTTTGGAGCCAGGGGGAAGTGATAGCAAAAGGCTCTGCTGCTGCCACTGCTGCCACTGCACAACATCCACATTTGCCACTGGAGGGGCTTTCTTCAGTCTCAGCCGCCCCTGCTTCGCCCCGCAGATCACCTGCCCAGCAGCAGCCACCATGTCCTCCTCCGCCAACTTTCCCGTGGCTTGTGCCATGACCGGGCAGTGCAAGCCTCCCCTGCTCTTCCCTCCACCAGTCCTGCTATAACTGCTCTGGCTACTGCAGTCACTGCCATCGGAGAGAATGGAGAACAGGGAGGCTTTTGCTGTGAGGCTGACCGAAGATTTTATGCCAGACAAACGCTGGTCTCCGGGGGTTAGGATAAAGCCCAAAGAGCAACTTAAGGACACATAAAGGCATGGGCTTCCCTGAATGCTAAAAGTAAAGGAGGGTGGAGTAAGCTGCATGCGGGAGAGGCAGAGGCAGAAAACTGCCTGTGCCTTTACGTGTCCTTAAGTCACTCTTCAGGCTCTATCCTAACTCCTAGAGACCTGCATTTGTCTGGATTAAAAACTTTGGTCACCCCTACAGCAAAAGCTGTTCCCCATTCTCAGTTCTCTCCGTGGCGGTGATGGTGGCAGCTGGAGCAGTTATACCAGGGCTGGTGGAGGGATGCAGCAGAGGAGGCTTGCACCACCCCATCATGGCACAAACCACGGGAGAGTTGGTGGAGGAGAAGGAGGCTGCCGCCGGGCAGGTGATCTGCAGAGTGAAGCAGGGGCAGCTGGGACCGAAGAAAGCCCCTCCAGTGGTGGACAGGGATGTTGTGCAGCAGCAGTGAAGCGTTTCACTGTCACTCTCCCCTGCCTCCAAAACAACAAAGTGGGACAGGGTAAGGCGACTGAGCTTCTCCCACCAATCCTCCATAGCATGGCAGTCTGGCTTGGCAGGGGAGTGAAAGAGAAGAGGCAGGCAGGCAGGCAGGTGGGTGCAGGGCACATGGGGCAGCTCCACTCCCTGCCTACCTGTCTCATCTTAACTCATAGCAGCAGCACCAGTGCAATGTGCATTCTCCTGCCCCATTGCAACCATAAGCAACTAAGCAAGTGGGCGGGGTCCTGGTGGACAGGGCTGCTGCTGCTGCCGTTGGTGCCGCCGCCATGAGGCGAGGCAGGTGGGTGGGGCATGTGTGACCTGGCTGCAGGGGCCTGGAAATAAGCAAGTACAGGACATGTAGGGCAGCTCTACCCCCTCATACCTACCTCGCCTCACCTCGTGGCAGCAGCACTGGTGCGACGCGTGCTCTCCTGCCCCATTGCAGCTGCAAGCAACGAGACAGTGGGATGGAGTGGGCAGGCGGCTGCAAAATAAGACATCCCCTGAAAATAATGAGTCTTTTGGTCCAAAAAAATAAAAATAAAACCCGGGCTTATTTTTGGGGAAACACAGCATGAGAAAATAAGGTACACTATCAGTTTTTGAAATGCTTGGCCCAGTAACTGTATGATGGTATTTCCACATTGGACTTACAGAAATTGGGAGACCTTTAGATGAAAGCAAAGAGATACCAAAAACTCCAATGCTTTGGTGCTTTCTAGAGGTTGCCAGGGGTTCTGCAGCCTAGATATGGTAACCCAGGTATGTATATTTTCAGTATGCTTGCATACTGTGTGTGAGACAAAATGATGGGCTGTGCTTATTTTATAATAAAGGTGTCGCAATTCTGAAAGGTCTTAATTCCAACACATTGATATGTCTTAACTTTTGCAAGCCACCTTGGGAATCTGTAGGATGTCTAGAAATGCTGACACATATAAGACTGTGATCACAACATCATTTTAAACCAAAGTGTCAGTGAAATCTGTTTCATAGAACTGAAAATGAAAAAAAGTTAAAGCAGTTCAATGAAAGAAATCCAGGAAGTTATTAGTAGGCAGACTTATCCTGTTTTTTTCTAAATTAATTCCTTAGTCTTATTTACTACCAAGACTGTAAAGGCAGAATGTGTGGACATAGCTCTTTTTTTTAAAAAAAAAAACTTTTTAAAATAGCTGCCTCCTTTCCTAGAATTCTCTGTCTCCCTTCTGCCTCCCTTCTGTCTCCCACATGATCTTAGGAAAAGATGTCACTGCTTTAAAGAATTGCAAACATGTGCTAGTTTATGTCCCATTCTTGTCTTCTAAGGCACTTGTTTGGAACTTTAACATTCTTAACAAATATAAATACTGATGCTTGAATGGGCATGTAACTGACTTCTGACCTCAACTTGCGAGCCACCACCAAGTCGCCTCTGCCAACTCACAGCAGCCAAGTCACTGCAGAACAACTCCACATGGCCAACTTGCCACACAGCCAACTTGCCCGGGTCGGCCAGAGAGCCGAATAGCGGGCAAGTGAGCAGGTGGGCAGAGCACAGAGTGGCAGCAGCTGCTGTGGATTTCATATTTCATATCACTTGCCACAGTGCTGAACTCCCAGAGCTTGGCGCAGCAGTGGCAGCAGCAGCTGGGCGTGTGAAAATAGGACATGCCCAGCTACTGCTACTTTCTGTTACTTGACCTGCCCACTGCCACCACTGCCGAACAGCCTGAATACTGTCGCTGCCACCAAACAACCAAATCAGCATTGCTGATGCTGAATGGGCTGTGGCAGCCGCAACAGGGGTAAATGTGAAAATGGGATACCCTTGCCCAGCATACCCCTCACTGCCACCCACCGGCATCAAACAGCCTGAACATCACCACTGCCACTGAATGGCATGAATTTCAAACAGCCTGGAGTTCAGTGTGGCAGCAGTGGGGGCAGCAGCAGGGGGTGTGAAAATGGAAAGCCCTGTCTACTGCCGCCCTGTGTTTGCCTACCCACTCGCTCATTTGCCTGCCTGGTTCTCCCTCCGGTAGGAAGCCCCTAGCTGCCACCACTGCTCTGAGCTCTGCCCACCCATTTGGTTGCCTGCCCACCCGCCTGGGTCTCCCTCTAGCTGCCTGCTGTGAGTTGTTCCTGTGGCAAGTTGGCCATATGGAACCGTTCTGTGGCAACTTGGCTGTATGAGTTGGCAGAGCCAATTTGGTGGCAAGTTGGTGGAGGTGAGCTGGCCATGCCAAGTTGTCTTAGAAACTCTTGAGATTACTTTGCTTCTTCTAGTTCAGCAGCTCCCAATCTTTTCTATACCCCGTACCCCTAGAACGCTTCTGATATATTCTCTCACCCCTTAAAAAAGTTCAAAATAATGAATTATGCATATACACTATAATTTTGAAATTTCTAAACCCAAGTTTTCATACTCCCTGGAATATTGTCTCGCACCCCCTGGGGGTGCGAGAACCCCTGGTTGGGAACTCCTGTTCTAATGGATTATATATAGTGAAATATAAAGAAGAATTGAGGGGAGGAGAAATGCAAACATTCTAAACACCCAACAATTTTAGGTATTATGCTGCAAAACTATTAGATTTATATCATATTTATATGGTCCCAGTAGTTTCCGGACTTAGAAATAGGATTACTGTTCTAATCTTTCTTAGACAAGATCTTACATAAATTTTCAAGCATTCATCTTGTTTTCCATGCTATTCAATATTTATAACTGGTGGCTGAAATTATTTGAAAAGTTCAAGATTCAAATATTTGCAATGACTGGGGCTCATGTGTCATTTACTCATAGACAAGGAAGTTTGATGAAGTAGACCAGTGATGGCGAACCTTTTAGAGACTGAGTGCCCAAACTGCAACCTAAATCCCACTTATTTATCTCCAGGTGCCATGTGGGCATGGCCCACTGGGTGGGCATGGCTATGGTGGTCATGGCAGATTGGGTGGGTGTGGCCAAGGTGGGTGTGGTTACCTCAATGTTGCTCGTGGGGAGGGATGCCTGTGGGGGGTGGGCAGGGTTGGGGGAGATCCAGGGGGTCTCTGGCAGGTGGGGCAGTAGGCAGGAGACTTGTCCTGTGGGGTGAGGCGAGGCAGGGTGGGGGTGCCATTGCCATGGGGCAAGGCAAGGGCCGGGGTGGCTGCTGCCAGTCAGCATCGGCCCCCGCACACAGAGGCCAGTGAGCACATGCCCAGGAAAAGGAGAGCATGCGAGGCCAGGAGGGATGGGACAGGGAGGAGGGAAACCAGCCATGCCGGGATGCATCTGGCCATGTGGGACCTCAGCAAGTTAGCAGGCAGTGGGTTGAAGAGGGACAGTTGCCATCTCCAGGACATGGCACGCGTGCCCACAGAGAGAGCTCTGAATGCCACCTCTGGCATGCATGCCATAGGTTCGCCACCACTGAACTAGACATAGTGAAAAAACTGAAATTCAGATAGAGTATAGATATTAAGAAATGTTGACAGTGTCTTCTGATAAGCACATTTTCTGTGAAAAATAGTCTTTGATTCAATTATCTTTCCAGATATCCACACAGTAGCTATGTGTAGGCGTTTTTTAGGCACTTAGGCCTTTCCTGTTTATTTGTTTTTTGTTTGTTTATTTATTTCCTTATTTATTAGATTTATATTCTTTTTCTTCATGTCATCATAGTATCTTATAAGGTTGTTTCTATTCATTTTATTCCCATAACAATAACCTGTGAGGTTAATTGGAAAGAAAGAAAGAAAGAAAGAAAGAAAGAAAGAAAGAAAGAAAGAAAGAAAGAAAGAAAGAAAGAAAGAAAGAAAGAAAGAAAGAAAGACTGCCCTATCCCCTCAGGTAATTTTTTTTCAATTCCAGATTGCTCACCTTGGAGTTCAAGTCCAATTATGGACCTGTCACAATACCTCACAACCTGCTTTACAGGATTATTGGGTGAGTAGAATAATAAATGACCTTTTTGAATGGAGGAAAACATTCAATAAACACATGCAATTAGCCTACTGTACTTCTCTCTGATCTATAAAGGTTTGATACGATACTGAATTCTAACAGGGGACCATTTCAAATCTATATTTTTAAAAAAATAATCTGACACCAATTGAAGAAGACTCCTTTTCAATATCTTAGGTGATTTAAACCACCCCTTAAAATATAAATGGTCAATTTGTAATTATGAATAATATTGGAATATCCCATCTCTATCATGCTTCCTTCCATACCAACTTAAGTGTTCATAAGTAGCAGAAAAAATCCCAAAACCATTTAGCCACCTTCAAGTTTAGAAGTTGATGCAAAGTTTGTTTTGCTAGTAGATTTGTTACATCAAGATATGTGTACAAATGTGTTGTATTGTAGTGTCTGACTCATACTGAAAATGGGAATTACCCTCTCACTTTTTTTCCTTTTTAATGTGCGAATGGGACACATTTTCACTAGCTTCATAAATCCTAGCTCCTACGCACAAACTCACTTACCTATATTCATCTAGCCAATGGAAAAGAAAAAGGGTTACTCATTAATCCATGAAATAAAGCTTTCCAAAGTGAAATGCGTGGTTTTTTCTTATCTCTCCATAAAATGTTAATAAATAGGTAGTGTACTTGAGGATAGCTAAATTAATTGAACTCATCAGAGAACCCTTAAAGTCCTGCAGATATGAAACTGTTTGCTTGCTTTTTGTTTTGTGCCTTTTCATTCAGTTTGATAAACACTACACCCATTAAAGATGCTGTTATGTATGATGAACTCATTACGACTATAGAAATTCTGAATAAAATTATGGAAGTGGTAAGTATAATATCTATATTTTTTATTATAAATTACTTGTTAATTATTATGTGAAAAGTCACTTCTAGAATACTGAAAACTGAAATACTTAACAATGTGTGAAATTGCAAAGAATAATATGTGTTTACTTTTGCATTTATTTAGGGTATGCAAAGTCTACATTCACCCAGAAATATCCCGGTAAGAGTTTATCAAAATTTGCTATAACTTGTTTTATTATAGGCACATATAAAAGATTTTGAACAGTGTGTATCACAAAGTATAATATTCTGAAGGTGCAGATATCTACAACATATCTTGCGAAGTCAACATTGTATGGCTGTGCTTTATCAGACAAATGGCCTGATAGAGACTCCTAATTAGCCAGCACTGTGACATTAGCTCATAAAGTTTGCTTTTATGGAGTAAAGAATTCCATGTAACAAGAATTCTGAAGTAGGTAAAAACATTTACTGGAAGTTTTGAACATGTTTCATAGATAATTACATATAACAGAATAGCATTGCCCCATAAATCTGCAAATTTCCTGTTAACATCAAAAGTAATGTTAAAAGAAAGGATATTTCTGAAATCTGAAAAATGCAGAATCATTGGTTCCATGCACTGACATTTCAGTAGTACATGGCAATTGCTTTAAAGTCAGAATTGTAATCTAAGTGCAAGTTAAAAAACAAGATAAACAACTTCCACTCACCTGTTCCTTCTGTTTTAGTATATTCAATATTACAGAGTTGTTATTTTTGGTGCTAATATGAGCAAAATATACATCCCACTTCTTTGTTGGACGTGCTTCTTTTTTAACATAAGAATCTCTAAACAGAATTGCATTCTATAAATGCTCCAGTGTTTGCATCAAATAGTCTTGTTTATCACTTTTTAAAAATTGCCAGTGTTCCACAGACAAAACAACTACAACTGGCAACTAATTGCTTAATCATAACTTCTCAACAAATATGTCTGCCAAGTTCAGGAAATTAGTGGTTTCACACACATGCAAACATCTTTTAAAGATCTGGCCAACTTTTCTTCAGCACAGTAGACACTTCCTGGAGTATTATTTTAATATATGTGCACTTTTACATTGCTAAACTGCTTTTGTTATCCTTGGCTAATGTAGCTGCACTCTTTTCAACAGCTCAACAGTTATGGCACTAGCAAAAAGGTTCATAACATTGCCAAAAAATTCTACATCGATATAGTATGTCTGTGAAGTCACCAAACCTGAGCTCAACTGCCAAGAGACTTTAGTTTTATCTTTATACAGAATTAGATTGTTTCAATGCCCACATGGAGCTATCTTTAAAGACAGTATTAAACATGCAATTCAAAATGTGGAATATTTATATGAAGATATTCACATTGTGCATTGATCATGTTATTTAGTTTTGGTAATGAAACATCTGCAAGAAAACAACCAAGCTCAAGAGCACCAAGAACCCCTAATATAATTGTGTATCATCAGAGTTCCCCCTTCCCCTCCATTCAATTTAAAGCCAAAGATAATATAATCTTTTATCTCTTTGGCATTGCTTCGCATCAGTGAACATGGTTTGCTAGAGTAAGCAATATGGAACTATTTGCTTAAGTATACTATGTTCTAAAATAGATTTCCTTCAGAAGATGTTGTTAAAAATTTTTTTGTGAAAAAAGGATATTGCAAGTACATAGTATAATTTGTTAAAATCAAGATACTATTGAGATAAGATCTCTAACTGTTGACCACAACAGTTATATAACTCAACTATGTACATTTACAGTGCAGTGATATAATTGCTGAGTCAGTTTTTAGCACATCTAAATCTAATTGATGAAGCTTATATAGGTGAAGCTTTACATGATAAATATACAACTGTTTATGTATCTCAGAAGTAACTAAAATATTCTCAGTTTATCTGGAAAATGGAAAGTTTGGAACTAATTTTTCATTTCACCAAATAAATTAAACTGATTATAATATAGCAGGTGACAGAAGAATAAATTTAAATACTGATATACTGCCCCTAGAGTTTTTAAAAATGTATGTTGGTAGAATTTCTTCTTTATCTTAGCTTAAAATAGAAAATGGAAATAGATACCCTTACTTTACATTACTAATCTAAATAATTAATATAGATAAATTGGGCTACCCATGCAATGCCTGGAGAAGATGCTTTAAAGGGCAGCACATAAATACCATATTTGTGGTCCTCTGCACTCTGAACATCTTTTCTTAATTTCCAAAGCAATGCAGATCCCTACTAGATATTAAACTTTATATTTTTCAATATTCAGTGATAATAAAGAATGTTTGGTGTCCTGCACCTTATGAACTGTCTGCTACTTCTTGAGAATAGTGTTTTAATCCAAATGCTAAATGCTTTTTCCTTAGAGTACCAGAATACTATCTATTAAAAATAAACACCATACTATTAAGTGATATGAGTATGCCAGCCAAAGCATCAGGAGAGGCCTTCTTGGAGCACTGAAAAATAGAATGCAAGTTTTAAAGAGTGATAGTCGTGGGACAGACTTTTTGACTTTTTTGATGCTGATTATGGAGACATTCAGCAGAACCCTTATTTATTTTGAACGATTTCTTTCAAATATAATTGATCATAGACAAATCTGTTAAAGTTAAATTTTAACTTATGCAAACATCAAAAGAAGAAAAAAAATACCTTTGAATGTTGAAAAATCACAGTAATAATCACATTTGCTCAAAGGATCTGAAAGCTGCCGGAACAGTGGCACAGAACATGTATGAAGTTGCTTGCTCTGTTATTGAAATTTTATTGTTCAGAAAGACCATGCAACACTGATCTATGTGATTTTTGTTCCAGGAGCCTTGTCTCTGGTCTGCATTTAAATGCTTTGTAAATGAAACCTCACTTTTAAAGCCAGCAGCTAGTCAAAAGGAGAAACTTTTCAACACCACTGTTTCTCGCATCCATTCTTCTCGGCGTAATGTTCAGCTCTTACTTTGTGGTTCTAATTCTGATTGTGATTCTGACAAGGTATGGTTTATATTTACAATATATTTTATAATAAATTGGTTAACAGCTTCACAGACAACAGATATGTTCTTTTTAAATCCACTATATTATAAAAAGGAAAGTTTCTTTCAATTTAACTCAACTCCTGTCATTACAGGTTTATTGGCACCAATATGAAAAACATTTTTCCTTTCTTTGGTCTAGTGTGTTTTTTGGCTATTCTTCAGTTGCTCATCCACAATGTCAGCAAACATGCAAGCAATCATGAGATCACTTTTAACACATGTTTATTGTTAATTTGTGAATGTGTTTCGAAAGAGCTCTTAATTAATCAGCAATATTTGGTGTGGCACAAGAGGTCATAATAAGAAGCCTTCAAAACATGTGACTTTTTGTGGCTACAGAAAGCCTGGCCTTAGGTATATTAGTACTGCTGATGCTAAAGCAATACAGTATTTTTATACAAAAGAATAATCTTATGAATTTTATAAGCATCTCTAGTTTTAGCATATTTTTAACATACTGTACAAGTTCTATTAACTGGAGTGATTTTGATAAAACAAATGCTCTAATCCAATAACAGTGCTGGTATTATGAGAAATTTTACTTTCTAAAAATATCCCAGACACAATATTATATTGCTGAGCACTGTATCTAAGATATGAATTGACATTATGAATAATCTTTTCATTCTAAAAACTTGGTAGTAGAATCTATTCCAACTATTCCCACATTTATTTTAGTTTTTAAATCAAGCATCTGATTTTATGTAAAAGAAAAGGCGATGTGCTGTAAGTTTTTGACATGCTTTCATTTGTCCTAGAAGCAGACCTGTGTTTCTCTTTTTAGTGTCTGGTTTGATTCTGGAACTTCTAATAGCCATTAGATTCTCTGACAGAGAAGGTCTTCTACATCACAGGCTGATAGATTCAGAAAGATGCTGTAATATTTCTAAAGATTAACACTGGGGCAAGGATGTCATTCAGCTAATGTTAGAATGAATGATATTGGAACATAGCCATTTATGTATGGTTGTATTTGCCATTTGTAATACAAAAGTTTTATTTTCTTAAATCTTCAAAAATGTGTTACAATGAGTTATATTGATTTATGTTACCCAATACTGTTAATAAGATCACATTTTATTTGTCTTCCAGAATTGTTATCCTTGTGTGAATTATCTAAAACAATCAGAAACAGATTTTTTGAAGGATTTTAAAACATTGCTACAAAGGGTAATGATTTATTTTTATTCTTATTAACATTTTATCTTAAAGTTTCTATGTAAATATTTTGTTATGGTAATTTAACATTTTAAATTATTTTCATTTTTTGCAGCTCTACCGAAGTGCTTTTAGGAAATGAAGGCAACAGAATATTCCTCAAATTTTCATTATAATACATTTGTTGTTTCAAGTTGAGGGCGGATTGTTGTTTTTTTAATTATGTGAGTAGAATTTTTTCAGGGTTTGTCACATCAGTGTGAAAAAAAATCTGCAGCTGCTTAATAAGAAGAGAGGTACTTCATACATATGCTAGATGAAATACTTCTTTTTAAGGATCTAACATGTACATGAAAATTATGTAAAAACAGACTATTTGAATTCATTGAAAAGAAATTCATTTTCACATACAGTATATTTAAAAACAGATTAATTTATCATTCTATGGAGATATGCTATTTCATTTTTTAAATATATTGAATCTATCCATTCAATACCTTGAACAATAAGCTATGCAAGTATTTGAAGTCAGCTATAACATTGATCATTTTTGTGTACAAAATATTGCTTAAGTTTCTATTAATAATAATGGTTAAGAAATGTAAAGAATATTCAAATTTAGTCTTTATCTTTCTTCTGCATTAGCAATCCACCTTGAGTAGGTATACTGGGCACAAATGTGCATGTTCCCATTGCAGTTTCTTATGTATACCTTTTGATCAAAAATCACTATAGATTTCCATCTGTAATTACTAACTTTAATTAAATATCCACAATGACATGCATTGCATATTCAGCTATTTTTTTCTTATTTTAAAAATAGCATAAACTAAATCCCATCCAGATGAAAATCCTTTCTTACTTCTCCCTTGTTGTCTTTCCTGAGGCTAATATGTTTTCCCATTAAAATAAAATCATAGACTATATTAGTTTTTAATAGAGCAGATTTTGATTCTTAAAGAATATTAATGTTTTTTTTCCATTTTATAGACCACATTAATAGTAAAGCAATAGTCACAGGTTCATCCCAGTACTTATTTACTATGGAGCAAGACTGGTAGGAAATCTGAGTAAATGAGGCTATGTTCTAAGTCAGGATTTATACACAGAATTCTTCCCAAGTCTATGCCATTATGACCATATATTCAGTTTGATGCCATGATTTTTTTTTATGAGTCAATTTTGCAAAACCTGTGTATATGCCAATGGGCTGCCTAAATGAAATTGTTGAAAGAATCTATCAAAATGTATAGTTTCAGTCTATCAAGTCAATTAATATAAATGTAGACATACCATTTTGGATATTTTGCAGCCATAGAGAAAGACATTCTTCTTTTAGTTTTTGGTAATGCTACAGTATGTATGTCAGGCACAAATGAAAGCTAACAAGACAGCAAGAATGTACTTGATCAAATTGAAATCACTTTAGATTATCTTTTAATATCATTTGCTGAGAACAGGTTGCAAAAGACAGGAAGCTGATGAAAATTTGCACTGTGGCAAATAATGGAAAATAATTTATTCCTACGGAAGATTAAATATTTGTTTATGATAACAATAATAATTTATCAGCAGGTATTTCAATATAGATTAGCATGCGTTGGATGCTACCTGCATTCTTGTGTCCTATTTAATTTAATATTTATTATGCTTGTTTAATTCTAAAATATGGTTTATTTATATATCAGTTGAACTAATGTATTTAAAATTTGAACATATAAAATAAATTCAAATATATGATTTATTTCTTGTTGTATGTATTCTTTTACAAAACTATCACTTTGAAGCAACTTGTTTATCATAAGCCATGGGATTCCTATTCCGTAAATTATATTACATTCAGAAACTGTTATTTTGTGATGTTTTGTTTAAAGTTAAAGAAGTCAAGGTTTCCTTTGAATTGGTACTGACTCCTGGTATTTCGATGGATATGACCTTGCTTCCTCCCTTGGCAATGATGGTTTGTCATTTCCTTTTTCCAAGATGTTTTTTGCTCACTTCTAAGATCAGCCCAAGGCCTTACATTTTCCTGGGTAATCTTCTTTCCTGCAAATAACTGACTGGCTCTGATTCTTTCTAGCTTTTTCAAGATCAGCCAATGCTGCCACCTGCTGTGGTATTCAAGCAAAATACCTAAACTATACATTTATTTTATTTATTTTGTCATATTTAAGAACTGCCCATCTTCCTCACAGAGGGACTCTGAACAGTGTACAATAAACTATTAAAAGCATGAAAACAGTTTTTTTAAATGTAAAATTAAAAGAGGCAAGGGCTAGGGTTACATGTTAAGAATTATTTAAAAGGCAGGAGAGGGCTTTCAGGATACCAACCAGCCACACCACTGCAGGCTCATCTGCACACCCCAAGCAAGGGCACAGAGCCATGTTTTTACATTTTTATGGAAGGCTAGGAGAGTGCACACCTCCAGGGGGAAGCATGTTATACAGGGCTGGGGCAATAGCAGAGAAGGTTTTCTTCCTGGACTGTACCAGTTGGAATGGTTTGGGTGATGGGGTCCGAAACATAGCTTCCTTGACCACCGGGTGGGACAGGCTGATGTAACAGGATGAAGATGGTTCTGTAGTAACTTGCCTCCATGTCGTGTAGGGTTTTAAAGGTCATAACCAACACCTTGAATTGGACCCAGAAGCAAAACGGCATCCAATGCAGGTTACATTGCAGAGGTTTTGTGTGTGCAATTATTTGGGCATACAAAATCTGCATTTTGTACTGTCTGAAGCTTCTGGATACTTTTCAAGGATAATCCCATATAGAGTGCATTGCAATAGTCAAACAGGAGATGACCAGGGCATGAGTGGCCAAGCGGATAGCCTCCCTACCCAGGAATGGGCATAACTGGTGCATAACACAAAACTGAGCAAAAGGCCTCCTGGCCATGACTGCCACCTGCTCTTCAAGTGGGAGTTGTGAGTTTAGGAGGACTTCCAGATTATGTACTGGGTCTGCTGGAGTAGTGCAACCCATCTAAGACCAAAGATTTTAAATGCAGAGGGGCCCCCTGCCCACAGCCCCTGTATCTTACTATGGTTCAATTGAAGTCTGTTGTTCCTCACCCAGGCTTCTATAGCCTCCAGGCACTGTGAAAGAACATCTACAGCATCATTTACTTCACCTGTGATGGAAATACATATTGGTGATACTTCATCTCGTGGTGATGGATGATCTCACCCAGTGGTTTCATGTAGATGTTAAACATGTGTGGAGAAAGCACTTAGCCTCACTACCCACAAAGCAGGGCCAAGAGTTTGACTTCTCACTCCTTATCAACACCAATTAGGGCTGACCTCTGAGGAAGGAGGCAAACTGGCATAGACATATGCTACCCACTCCCAACTCCATAAATCAGCCCAGAAGGATACTATGGTCAGTGATACTGAAAGCTGCTGAGAGGTCAAGAAGAGCAAGGATGGATGCACCACCTTCATCCTTCTCCTCCCAGAGATCATACATGAGTGTGACCAATGATGTGTCTGTTCCATATCAGGGCTTGATAGACCTGATGGAATCCATTTCCTCCAGGATCTTCTGGAGTTGCAAAGCCATATCCTCTCAACCACCTTTCCTGAAAGGGAAGTGGAGATTGGACAAAAATTGTCCAAAATAATGGAATCCAGCAATGCGTATGGAAGAGGTATTAATTTATGGAAATTGCTTAAAGTGCAATATCAAAATGCCTGAATCTAATATTAGTTCGACTGGTTTCTAATTTAGCTATGCAATTAGAAGTATAAAGTTTTAAAACCCTTCAGTTATTTTATTTATGTTCCTTAGACTCTTCACCCAACATCAATAATTGAAAAAACAATAACAATTCTCTCTTCTACTTGCCTAGTTATAAATCAAAACCTGGTATTGTGCAGGCTCTGAGGTGTTGCTTGATAAAAAAAAAGTACAGGAAACCAGAAGTTGCCTTTAAGCTTTACGTTTTTATTCAGCTGAACAAAGACGGGCTCCTCTAAAAGAGAGAAGCCCCGAATGACAAGAAATCCTTGTATTTATTCTTTCTGATTACATAAGCATCCACCCAGCAAAGCTGACACACATAAGATAAAGATTTCACCCAGTCTGGCACACTGTAGATAAGAAGGGAGAAAGCAGAAGTAGCTAAAAATGGTCCCTTTGGGGTATTTCCCTAAAGACATCCTACATTCCCAGGTGGTTAGGACATTGGGTGTTTTCCTTGCTGTCCTTTTGACCCTGTATCCATGACTCTGCAAGTGCCCAAAGATAGCAGGGCCATCTGCACATATTCAAAATTGATACTTTCTATGCTGTCACCTAATTCTGGGTTAACATAATCCCCCTTTTCATACTTTGAGCAGTGCACAGAAGTATGATCATCAAACTGGAGAGACACAGGATAAGCTTCTGCAGTATATGGGCCACATTGTTGAGGACAGGCAGAGGTGAGTAGGGGCAAGTAGTGAAAGATGTAACAGAAAAAGGTAACAAGGAACACCACAAAGTGAAGACCAATAAATAGTTCCCTAAACCAGTGATGGCGAACCTTTTAGAGACCGAGTGCCCAAACTGCAACCCAAATCCACTTATGCATCATCGGGTGCCAGGTGGGTGTGGCCAATTGGGTGGGTGTGGCCCATTGGGTGGGCATGGCCCGTTGGGTGGGCGTGGCCCATTGGGTGGGTGTGGCTGCGGTGGTAACGGCAGACTGGGTGGGACTAAAAAGTTCAATCAATCAATTCCAACTTTGCAAGATCTTTTTTTTTCCCGCAAGAAATTGAAATTGACTGATTGATTCAACCTTTTTTTTTTGCACACGGCAGAAGCCTATAGCGAAAGGTTTTATAAAACCCAGCTGAAGGCCTAGGACTGGGGCGACAGCGCGCGTGCCCACAGAGAGGGTTCTGAGTGCCACCTCTGGCACCCGTGCCATAGGTTCGCCACCACTGCCCTAAGCCATCCCCATCCTGGGAGCCAACTGGTAAGGAATGAGAATATACTACTGAAGACTCCCCATACAGCATCAGTGAAAATCTCCAGATCCTTAGGGCGATTCTTGATTCTTCCTTCCATGAGATGGATGGTGTGATTAATATTAACTTGATAATCAGTGGAAAAAAATCTGAGTGGGCCAAAGCACACACTGCTACTTTTGCTGCTAGTACCACATCTAATGTTTGGCGATTCTGTAACACTACTTCCCTTGTTTCTCCCTGTTCCTTATTGAATTGTGTAAAAGCCTGTATAGTGTGGTTAAACATTTCCTCTGTCCAGTCACCTAATGCTATAATAAATTTACAATTCAAACCAACCCCCATAACTGGGATTATTGCTCGTGCAATGGCATTTCCTAGGGCCTAGGCCATGAGATACAGGATGGTGTTCAATATGTTCTTTATGCTCAAGGTGGTCCTTGTCCCGTTGATTGTGAATGCGGAAGTTCCAATCATTATGTCAAATAATACAAACTGAGGAAAAGATCATTCCTACAGTACATGTACCTGGCAAAGACTTGTAGGCAAACAGACCACAAAGGAACCACCTGTCCGGGTGGTTAGCCAGATAAATGCCTTGTTTGCTTTCTAACCCCTCAGGCATAGAAGCTCTAACACCAGACATATAAGGTATAAGTCCCATTGCTGCAAACAGACTACAAAGAGCAGAGAGGTTCTTTTTGTAGTCAAGGCCAAAGGTCTGATGACATTTATGCCATCCATCCCACATGTTAGTACTTACCTTCCATGTGACCATGCAAGGTGCATAAATCCCTAACTTATATCTGGAAAAAGAATTAAAATGACTAAGGCAAGCTGCTGCTGGGTGCTGTATAGTTGAGCAATTTGCAGCTTTCCTGCCCCCAAACTCAGGGAGTGCCCAGCCCCTTGTGACAATGATCATGCTGAACATAGAGGCTCCCAGAGGTGTAGCTTCCATAACCAATCCATGGGTACCAGTTGGGGCTATGTGGGTGGAAATCCAACAGTCCATCACATTCAAGAGTTTAACCCAAGCCGGTGCATTCTGCATATGGGTATTGGAACCCCAAATTCCTAAAGAGGGGCTGGGGAATTGGGAACTACTCTGCCCTTCCATGTTACTAGGAAAGATGGGGAAGGATGTGTGTAGCTCCTTAGGCTTTTCAGGCACAAACTTAGGTCCAGCATCAGTGTTTTAGGGAGCATCTGTCTGAAATCCTAGAGCTATCTTTTCAGGTTGGGATACTCAAGAAGGGGCTTTTGGGTTTTCCTGTCCAGTGTTCGGACTCTCCCAACCACGGGTAAGAAGAAACCGTCCTTGCCGAGATATAGTGGGGGGGGGGGGCGCGGCACCAGTTATGGCAAAGCAACAGGAGATTCATGTTTGGAGGGTGTGTCAGATTGTACAATCTTACCCATCACAGTCCATAGCAGCTGTCCCCATAATCATGTCACATACCTTGACCATGACCAGAACCTGACCACGAACTTGATCACCCTTCCCATAATCCCCCCGTAAGGGCAGAACAAGCTCCACAGAAGAAAGAAGGAAAAAAGAGAAACTCAGAGCATGAACAGGAAAACAACACAGAGTAACAGGAAAGAAATGAACAATTCAAACAAAATACAAGATGGAAACCAAGGCAGAGAGGAGTAACACCAGCAACATAAGTAAGCAGGGAGCTGGTTAGAGAAAATAGCCGGAGAAGAAGCTCGGAAGGCACAGGTATCGCAGAGACCAAAATGTCCTGGCATTCAGGTCAACGTAGTCCGTGAAACAAAAGCTCCAGCCCAAGGTCATCCTCAGCACCAGGGGCTACAGTCCAAGCAACTCAGTGGTGCACAGCATTGGGTGGTGGGGAAGAAGAGTGAAGGCAGGTGTGATGAATCCAAGTATAAAGCCCAGAAATCTCGACCGCTGTGTGAGTAGCGAGAAGAACAATGAAGGAGCCTTTCCAGCATTCAGCCAAAGGGCCAGAATCAATCTAGGACTTGACAAGCACCCAATCACCAGGAAGGAAAGGATGGAGTGGATGATCCAATCCTGGATAATGGAGGGCTTGAGAAATGGAAGAAACATCATTAGCAAGAGAGTGCATGTATTCCATGAGGGCCTGGTCTCAAAAAACAACAAAAAAAAAAAACAGGGAGGGAAGTGGATAAGGAAGAATAATAAAGAAAGGGCCAACCACACATGATCTCAAAGGGGGACAGGCCTTTTCCACGTGTGCCAAAGACCAGGGCCTGTAGGCCAAATGAAGCTGCCAAGCAATACCTAGGGTCTGAGACACCTGCTGGATAATGTTAGAGATAAAATGGGATCTATTGTCAGAGCCAATGCCTTGGTATGGGAAGGAAAAATGCGGAATAATTTCCTTCAGGAGGGCCTTAACCACCTCACGTGCCTTGTTAGCATGAACGTTCAACTAAGCTGGATAAGTTCATATAACATTTGAGAGTTATAAAACTACTTCTTAGTCTACTGCATTGTACAAATCCAACTAATGTGAACAAAAGTGAATTAGTATAGTTATTAAATGTTGGATGATGATCAGAGAGATCTATTCTTGGCCAATCCAACTTACTTTACAGAATACTGATGTGAAGAAAAATAGTAGAAGGGAGTACTGATGTAAGACTCCTAAATAAAGGTAGAAGTCAAGTAAAATTCATAAGACCATACATGAGAGATTCCCATGAAGGCTATGTTAGTCTTCTGAAGACAAAGTGAATATAAAACTTAGATAACAAAACAACTTGAGTTATACAGATAAAGATTGATAGTTTTCAAGCTGTAGAAATAATCTTCGGAGAATTACCTTTCAAGAGATTTGACCAGAGGAATGGAATTGATCTTGGCATGTGTTTTCAATTTGTATATAACTGAATTCAGATTTCTTTTTTAGAATTGGATCTAGATTTTCAGGATGGACAACCCACAACAGTATTTTAAACCTTGTTATGAGGAAAGATTTATGATAAATTAGATATTTTTTGTTCACAGGAGTTACTATCCATGCTTCTGGCTAAAAATGTAATCAATGGCATATTGTGTTATTTTAAAGGTTAAACAATCATACTGGAAGATATAGGATTAAATCCCTACATTTAATGAGTGATGTTGAGGCTATCAAACTTAGGGAAAGGTTTCAATCTTATCCCTGTCAGGTCATTTCTAGAATAGTTTGCTTGAAACTGATGTTTTTCTTTTTGGGCTGAGGAATATAAATACAAATAACTTGGTCCATATGTTAAAACCTGGAAAGTGATGCTGGATGCAGAACTAAACCCATTTTTGTCAGTTCTGAAGCTTCCATAATATTTGGGCTAGCCACATCACTTTCAAAACTTATGGGAAAACAGATTTCCTCACATATGATCCTAACTCTAGAAGCAAACTCTCTTCAAATCTGTCCATAGTCATAAGTTTTTTTTAATACAGTATGCCAAGTGATTTATACAATGAATGGTTTTCTAAGCATTATAGAATAAGGCCTACTTCCTCTCTTGAAATATATTTCCAAATGTCTTTCTTATCTGGAGAAATTTGAAAACAGACCCTTTTTATAAATACTATCGGAGCAAAGAGATTCCTGCTTGCATGGAGCATAGACAATAAAATCAAGTCAAAGCAGATCTAAATCCCAACACACTTGCATACAGGCTTTATTGCTCAATGCTTGATTATTGTGATGCAGAAGTATACAAGTAGTCCTTGATTTATGGTCACAGAATTTCCATTGCTAAGCAAGGTGGTTGTTAAGCGAATCACACACATATTAAAAATCATCACCCCTTTGGAAGTTAAAATTACATATTAACTTTTACTGAATTTTACTGATTATGAGCTATAATCAGAATTCAACAACATTTCTTGACATCAAATAATGGTTGAGTATGAATCTCACTGAGTAGAGCTACTGAAATCTGATAGCCTCCTTACCTCAAGCAGAAGAAGATGTGAAATCAACTGCAGCAAAGACTGTTAATATCTTCTCTCTCGTAACAGGTTCTTAAATTACTGCAAACTATATTAATCAAGGTTATATTTTTCCACTTTCAATAATAATCATGATAATTGTAATGATCACACAGATTGACGACAAGCAATGACGTGACAAAGTAGAAACAATGATGCACCACAATATTATTTGCTTCTAATCAAGAACTGGTGAGACCACAAAATAGAAGCAATAAAGAATGAAGGATCTAAAGTGCTTTGGGACTTTTGAATTAAACAGACATCTTCCCACATAAAGCCCAGACTTAACTGTTGTTTATAAGATAGTGTACATTGGAATACCTGGAAGGGGCAGGTTTATTTACGGACCCTGCCTTTTAGCTCCAAGAAGTAATGCCCTGCTGAGATAGGATCGAATGCCTTCCATAGCACTTAGAAGAATATGCAGTATTCACATTTGTTAAGAATTTTTTAAAAATCAAGGCAAATGAATAGGAAAGAGCACTAAGGTTTGAGACTGTAATATCAAAGCAGTTTTCCATAGCCACAAAAGTACTGTCATTTCTGGACACTATTACTGGAGAAAAAGCATCTAGAACTAGAGTCGGAAACGAAACTGTATTAACATAATGTGAAGCAGAAATAGGAAACATCTCGTCTGCAGAAGAAGAACTGTTAAAAATTTGGGATGAACACTCTACCTTAATCTTCAATACTTTAGTACTAATTTTGCCCTAAAATAAGTAATAGATTATGCATAATTCTATTATATCTCATAAATGATACTTTTTGGAAGTTCATAGCCATTACAGCTATTCAAGTGACAATTACAGCATGTTTTGCCCAATTTATACCACCTTTATTCATTAGAAGCTTCAAAATAAGGGGACTAAAACCTAATTGGCTAAGCATTTATCTATAATTTCCAATGTCCTAGGGATAGCTAGTATGAAAGACAAGATATCCGCAGCAGAAGCAGTGAGTTAGTAAGATAAAAGGAAAACCCCATAATTGACACAATCAAGGAAATGCCGTTTCTGGGGAATCCCCTGTGTTCCATCCAATTTATGCCTCATCCGTGGCACTAATGCTGCTAAACCACAAATAGATGTCTTGATTATTCATAGACATTATTAAGAATAGGAGAAAAGGTAGCTATGTTTCAGATTTCACTTGTATCCATTCATGAATTTTAATAGAGCAATTATAGGTGTAGAGAAATACCCCATTTTATCTGAGCATTCTCTTAAATTATGAGAAATACACCATTTAATGCTAAGGTCTTCCTACAGACCTCAGTGTCTTTGATGCTGATAGACGCCCCACTCCTCAGATTTATTAACTATTTTTTAAAATTGATAAAAATAATTTGGAACTGGCATGATGCAAGTAGGCAGTGATTTCTTTGATAGACTACAAGATCAGAACTGAATCAAGGCTATTTATGGAGAAGGATAGAATATGCCTAATTTTACCACTTTCATGATTCTCAGCCAAAAGCCTTCCCCTGCCTGCTTCAGCTGTTTTAATGAAAATGTGAGTGCCTTGGTCCCTGGGTTCACAAACAATTTTAATTTGGAGAAGTAGAAAAACAGATCTTTTCTAAGAAACTACCTGGCTGAAAAGCTGGGTTTCAGACCTCTGAATTAACCCCCAGGGTTTCCTTCTTTAATATTGCATTCTCTATTTATCTTTTACAAAGAACATCTTGGAATCCCAATGTAGATGGCTGAAGAATAGCCTTCTTCACCCAAAGAGTAAAAAGTAATATTAAGTCAGACACAAAAGAAAAGGCACTAATAATAGTAAAACAAGCAAAATTTACTTTGAATCAAGCTCATCCTAGGGAAATTCACAGACATAAATGATAGCTAGGGAATTCTGGAAGTTGCAATCTTAAAATTGGTGAGATTGAGAAACATTTACCAAAACATTGCTGCCTACTGCCAAAAAGCCAATACAATGCCCATCTTCCTCATCTTATTAAATTCTGGTTGCCAGCTCTACTGAAACCAATCCTGGACATTTCCTATTCACTGCCCAGTATGCTTTCGGATGCGGGGGGGGGGAATATAAATATGTCAGATAAAATAAATAAAGGCAGTCCTCACTTAGTGACCACAATTGTGACCAGCAACTTAGTCATTAAATGAAACAGTCACAAAGTGAAAACACAATTATGCTTATGATTTTATTTCAGCTTTGCTTTGTTTTATAGACCTACAAAGTTTGAAAATGTGAGGATTGGTCCTCAAGTTACTTTTCAACACTCTGGTAACTGTGAACAGTTACTAAATAAAGCAGTTGCTGAATGAGGATTACCTGTAAATTAATTTCTCCTGACTTAGTAAATAGATGCTGTAACACACCTGTATGTAAAGATCTGCTTGTAGACCATGCTCAAAAAAAGGGCAGAGGCATAATGACTCCCACTAAATATTAATTGAACAATTGTTAATTTATTTTCATCTGGCCAAACTATCAGTACTCCCACCAATAAAGAAGAATATTTGTAGCTCAGGGTTTAAATGAGGGATCCTTGATGTTCTCTGAACTTGATTGTTTTCTTGCAGACATTTCATTAAGCAAACTAGGTAACATCATCAGTGCTAGCAGTTTTTCCCTAAAGATTTGTTGAGTAGTCAATCACTGCCTGGAATGTTGCAGGTGATTGGAGCCTTGAACCATATTGCTTCTATGTAGTTTTTCCATGCGTGTTGATCCCAGGGTGCACCTTGGTTTTCTGAACAACTTTGAGAGATGAAATACTGCTGGAGATACCTGGAACAGCATTGGAGGAAGACTCAGTGTCTTCCTGGACACAGGTAAAAGTCCATATTAGGCATTATTTATGGTGATAAGAGCAACAAAATGTCAATTTTCTCCACCTTTATTGTGTCTGCTGATAGCCACCTAGTGGTCCTAAAATTCATTTTGGATTTGGTATCATCCATATGCTGATGATATCCAATTACATCTTTTAACTCTAGGCTGGTCAAGTGAGGCTGTTGAGATTCTGTCCCAAGATCTGGTGGCTATGTAGGCTTGGATGGGGAAGAACCATCTCCAACTCAATCCTTTCAGGACCAAATGACTGCAGGTGTTTGGAGTGCCGAGATCTGGGAATATTCTAACTTTGACCTTGGATAGGTTTACCATTGAAGACCATCAGAATGCAGAATGGTCAACTGGTCCGGAATGCAGCAGTGTGGGCTGTGATGTAACACCTTATAACATCTCTGCTTCATAAGCAGCATTGCTTGTGAGTTTGCTTCCAAGTGCCATTCAAGCTACTGGTTGGCATCTATAATGCACTACATGGCATAGGGCCTGGTTACTTGAGTGACCACTTGACTCCTATAATATTTGCCTGGACAGTTTGATATAGCTGGTTGGCACATTCTGGGTTCCATCAATTAAATAATGTCATTTGTCGAAACCCTCCAAAATTTAAATAACCACCACCCCACTGGTATTCCATAGAGTCTTAAAGACCGGCTTTTCACCCATGCCTTTGGCAAGAATGATTGATGCCCTTTTCTTCTTTTTGGTTCTTCAGAGGTTTTTTCTTTGTTATATTTCTATCTTGTGGTGTGTGTGTGTGTGTGTTTTCTATTGATTTTTATTTGTACTGACTATTTTTTAACAATTTTAAACTATCCAGAGTTGCCGGGAGTCGGGTAGCATATAAATCATCATCATCACCACCATCATTGTCATCATCAACCAGTTCTGATAACTAAAACACATAATTCATTTTCTTAAAATATCCCTGGAACTGTACACCAGCTTTTTATTTCATATTTTGCAGCAATATTGAAAAGCTCAACAAATCACATTTCAAACTGTGATACTTTTTATTAAGGTTTACTAAACAATATATTCATTAAGGAAGAGAATATTTATAGCTCAGGGATGAAATAGAGCCCTTGGTCCTTTCTGAGCTTAGTTGTTTTCTTCCTTCCTTTTCTGTTTGCAGACATTTCATTACCAAACTAGGTAACATCAGTGCTAGAAGGAAGTGGGGTTTGCTCTCAATTTATAGTCTAATGGCTTGCACTGCCATTTTCTGGGGGAGTGGTCTTTGGTTCCTTGGTTGGGCTATTACATTTAACTTGTTTGGCAGTTCCTTGATTGGGGTACTGTTTCCTTCCTGACTGTTGATCTGATGTTAATTTTGGTGTTAATCAAGCTTATCTGGGAGTTGATTGCTGGTAGAGTGATGTGGTCTTTTTGTTCCCTTTTTGCCTTGTTGATTATCTCTTTTGAATGGTGTTTATGTCTATGAGTTTATTGATGGCTGATTTGTAAGAGTATCAGGCTTCCAAGAATTCCCTTGTGTTTTGGACTTGGCTTGGTCTAGGATGGTCACAGTTTCTTAGTTGAAACTATAGTTTCCATGTGTTGTGAAATTAAAGAGTTTTCATCATGACTTCTTATTGCTAGCTGATGGATGCATTTTGCTAGTCTTCTGCCTGCTTGTCCTACGTAGGGGGTGTTGCAGTCTTTACATTGTATGCTGTAGGTCAGGCATGTCAAACTTGCGATGTCATGTGACATCGCATGACATATCATGACTTTTTCCCCATTGCTGGCAATGGGGTGGGCACGGTTTCATTGTGACACATCCAGCCCATGGGCTGGCAGTTTGACATGCCTGCTCTAGGTGACTCCTGCTTTTTCTTTGGAGGCTGCTGGGTCTTTTGGTTTATTTAAGATGTTTTGGAGGCCTTTAGTTAGTTTGCATGCTATGCTAATGCCATATGGCTGTAATAGTCTGTTGGTGGTTTATTTATTTATATATTTGATGTATGGCAGTGTTATCCTTTTCACAGCTTGTGTTGGTTGTGCTATATTGGGTTGCATGGTCAGGCACTTTTTGGTGAAGTTGCATAGATATCCATTTGTGTTTGTAGTGTTCTAAATCAGGGCTGTCAAATTGCCGGCCCGCACGCCGGACGCATCATCGGGAAACCATGCCCACCCATTGCCGGCAATGATGAAAAAGCTCTGATACATTGTGCGACATCATGTGACGTCGCGAGTTTGACATGTCTGTTCTAAACAGTTTCCGACACAGCTTCTCTTGTGGGAGTTGGGTTATTACTTTGGTAGTTGAATATTTGGTTGATGTGAGTGTTTTTTCGGTGGACTTGGGTTTCTAGTTTGCCATTGTGGTCTCTGCCTATTAAGGATATCCAGGAAGGAAAATGTTGATAGTTTTGTGGGTGTTCTCTAGTTGATCCTTTTTATTATGGTAACATAATAATCTTTTTTGCATTGTGGCAACCAAAACAGGATGCAATATTCCAAGTAGGGTCTTACCAAGGCTTTATAAAGTGGTACTAACACTTCATGTGATCTTGATTCTGTTCCACTATTAATGCAGCCTAGAACTGTCCTAGGTGTTTTTGGTGGCCGCAGCACACTGCTGGCTCATATTTAAGTGATTGTTCATTAGTACTCCTAGATCCTTCTCACAGTTACTATTAGTAACAGCCAGGTGCCCCCTATTCTATACATGTGCATTTGGTTTTTCTTGCCTAAATGTAGATCCTTACTTTTCTCACCACTGAATTTCATTTTGTTAGATAGGGCCCAGTGTTCTGTATGAGCAAACCACTTCTGTAGAAGAAAAACACTTTTTTATGAGAAATAACTAATGGTAGCACATCCCACCATTATCTCACCATTTTGTCCTACATCTCTCACCGTGTAGTTTCAAATGGTCCTAAATTATGAGAAAGTGAGTAGCACTTTCTTATAAAAAATGGTGACTCAAGTCCTAAAATTATGAGAAAGGGAACACGACTTTCTCATTAAAAAATGGTTTTCCCTTTCTTATAAATTTAGGACCTGAGTCACCATTTGAAACTACACGGTAAGAGATGTAATAGTGAAATTTGCTTCCATTAGTTATAGCAATATTTGTCATAAATTCATAGATGAGAAGGATTACATGATAAGCATTATGTGATGTTCAAAATAAAATGTTGCCAATATGTTAGAGTTACCAATCTAGAACTCCCTGAATTCAGCAAATATTTGCTTTATTGTTTTCTGAGAAGAGGAAATCTTAAATATGAATGCTTCTTCTTTTTTTTCTTTTTTCTTTTTAGCTCTGGACAATAATTTGGGGTGGGGTGGGGAGTTGAAAGACAATTTGACAGTATGCATTTGTCCATAAAACATTTTTGACTATATAAATGTTTTAAATAAATAAATAAACTAGTTTATTTGGCAAGAAGCAGTACAGTGTTCAGATTTATATGCTAAGCTTTATTCACTGTTTGTGGAAATATTGTAGCAGGGTTTTTTTTTTAAAATAAAACCTACTTATGTAGGAAGCAATCTTTCTGTTAAACTAAAAGATTATGATTTTTAGAGAAACTTTTTTTTGCTTTCTCAACATTAAAATATTACATTAAATTTTTTATCACAGGAAAATAATGTACCCAGGGAATTTGTAAATAAACATGATACAATCAATTAAAAAAATTAGGCTGCTTTACAACGGAACAGTGGCCCGCCCTCCACCTACATGGCTCATAGGGTTTAGGAAGTGATCAAGTGCTTGTCCCTGTCTAAGCAAAGTGAGAAGGTGGGGAAAAAACTTGAAGGGAAAAAAGTATAGTTTATTGGCAGGTTTCTGTTGCACGTTTGTCTGCATTCCTTCAGAATAGAAATTCCAAAGTGTCATCAATGGAAGGAAAAAATTATTTCCTAGTCAGAATTTGAAAAGGTGTAAAAAACCTGGGTCACCTAGCTTTTCTTTTTTCCTTTCTTTCCAAATTTTATACTGTGTGTGTCTAGATATAGAGAGCTAGAGACATATATTCACACATATCAACTAGCTAACTCTACTGAAACAATTGCACAATGTATGAAAGATTACATTTATGTGTTATTGTACTAATCTTAGCTTCTGTGGATGGAATACCTTTAAGCAATCAAGTTGGTATAGATGCAATATTGGCTGATATCAGCATGCTTCTAACTATTTTGCCAGTAAGTATATAAATTTATTACTTGTTGCACTTATTTTGTTATATGTTAAATCTATTTTACTTCTTTTACAGCCAAATGGAGATAAATTATACACACCAAAGAATACAGAGGTAAGAGGAATGTATTTATCCATGTTCTGCCTTTTATGAATCAAATAATGGAACCTTGTATTATGTGTCTCTAAATCAATATATTAGAGAATCCAGATCTCCAACAATTATTTTTACCTCAAAATCCCAATGATTTCAGTTGAAAAGTTAAATTTCACTGGCTTAAGCTTCCCCACCCTACATATCCAATGTTTTCTATCCAGTATTAGTTTTAATATATAAATATACTGAGTAAAGTGGCTGTTGTTTTGCAAGTTAGCATAGGTATGTATAAATAAAATACCAGAAATGATATGATTTGAATTTCATGTACACAGTTCTGCTTGAAACTCCCAGTTTTGCTTTAATGCATGATGTCATCTAACACATGAAAGATGAAGGTAGCACTATCTAAAAGTAATTGAATTTTTATCAATAGGCATTGTATAGTTCTTCAACTATTGTTTCAATGTTAAGGACAGTTTCTACCTTTTCACAACATTTTCAATTAAGTTGTCAAGAGGGTTGTTTCTTGCTGCATGAATTACAAGGGAATAGCAATATTGAAGAGAATAGGTGGGGCAGAGGAAAGTTTTATTTAAACTTCTCAAAGTCCTGTTGATTGTTATGCTGGGGAAGGGAGTTGATGAGGAGAATTGGATTTGTGAACTCTCTTCCCGATCACAATTTCGGTACCATCAAAAATAGTTTTGGGAAGAGCCCGGTAGAGGATAATACGGAATGCCTCACTTGATTGCCTTATTCTTCCAGTGAAAGGAGGTGGAATGTCTTCTTGAGCCCATCACTGTTTTGTGTCGTTATCTACTAACTCATAAATTTACATTAAATTATAAACTGAATGACTTGGGCAAGTAGAGTATATGTCAAGCTTTATGTTTCATTCAAGTCAAAATATATCTTTAATCTCTAGACAGAAGATAGAACATAGAATAATAGAGTTGGAAGGGACCTTGGAAGTCTTCTACTTCAATCCCCTGCTCGAGCAGGAAACCCTATACCATTTCAGACAAATGATTGTCCAATCTCTTTTTGAAAACCTCCAATGATGGAGTACCCACAATTTCTTAAGGCAAGCTATTCCACTGGTTGATTGCTCTCTCTGTTAGGAAATGTCTCCTTAGTTCTAGGTTGTTTCTCTCTTTGGTTGGTTTCCAACCATGGTTTCTTGTCTTGCCTTTTGATGCTTTGGAAAATAGTTTGACCTCCTCATCTTTGTAGGAGCCTCTCAAATATTGGAACCATGCTATCATGTCAACTCTAGTCGTTCTTTTCATTAGACCAGACATAACCAATTCCTGTAACCGTTCTTTGTATATTTTAGCCTCCAGCCCCCTAATCATTTTTGTTGCTCTTCCTTGCACCCTTTCCAGAGTCCCAACATCTTTTTTATATTGTGGTGACCACAAGGTTTTGTAAAGCGGTACTAAAACTTCACATGATGTTGATTCTTGATTTGTTTCCCCAATATTCAAGTCATCATATGTTCAGGCAAACACCTGAAGATGTCCAGGTTACCTTGTATGAAACTAAACTTTACTTTAGGTCCAACTTTTTATAGTATTTTTGAGATGAATCCATTATTTTTCGTATGGCTCCTTCTTTTCTCTTTGATCATTGCAGCCTATATATTTCCACATATTTCTGCTAACAATAACAGCAGAAGGACATAAACACCAAGGTGACTTTTATAAAAACCACCTATTTTTTATGAAATATGTCTTTTCCAAGACTACCAACTCTACTGTTACCAGCACCAAGCCAGCCATGTAGTGAGTAAAGTAACAATTTAGGAAATGCAAAGATATTCAAAGCATGTTTTCCCAAAACTAAACAAAACTTAAATTTAACGATGATGTTGTAGAATTTCTCCTTCATATATTACACAAGTTACAATTCTACTGTGTGTGTATTCAAAAAAGTCATGGATTTAATAAGTATGCAGAGGAGTATAGGTAAAATCTCTGTAATTGTCCATAAAGAAATCCATCCATCCAACTTGAACAGGAATGAAAGGAAAGAAATTTTTTTGATAAGAAATTATTTCTTAGGTTGTTTGCAGTTAATGAATTTATATTATTCATGCAAATTACATGTTTTACTTCCTTTTGTAACATATGACACACTACTTATTTAAGGTGAATTGTAAAAGAATGGCCATAGAATGTTTTATGAAAGAAGTTGAAGTTTTAAAAGAGGAAAATCAAGATAACAAAAACATCACTGATATTATTCATCGTATCCAAAGAAATATTGATGCTACTTGGGTAAGTGTTTTTAAGCATTTACATATTTAAAAGCCAAAATCTTTAAGTAACCTAAATCTTGAAAAGTGCAAGAATCCAAATGACTAGACCCTAATTCTCATTACACTTATAAACTATGCATGAAATCTAAAAACAATCATTTTTATGCAAGTCCACAAAATAAAATTATATATTTATCATTTAAATCTTTAATGAAATGTCATCTAAGACAACATAGGAAGCTACATTTTGGTTGCTGCTCTCAAGAAGAATTTATGCACTGAGGTCACCAATGAGATATTAACAGTTTATGCCAAAAGAAATAATATATGTTGGTCTACAATGAAAATTGTGACCAACAAGACATAATCCTGCTGCATTTTGTATTAGGAATTGGTAATAAGGTGAAATTTGGGAATCAAATTCATATGGAAAACTTAATCCTGTTATATAAACTTGGGTTGTTGAATTCTTTCTCTTTTCAGTATGTTAGCAATTATGTATAGAAAAATACAGATAAGCTTCTCCATTTTCAGTCTGAACTTATATTTATTTATGCAAATCTTGATTAGATTTGAGCAGGTTGGCTTCAGAAATAAATTGCACAAATTAACAAACTTTCTATGGCAGTGGTTCTCAACCTGTGGGTTGGGACCCCATTTGGGGTCGATCGACCATTTCATGGGGGTCGCCAAGCAAGGCTGTCCGCCATTTTTTTTGTCCGCCATTTTTTCCCCCTTTTCCGGCGGGTGCCTTACCTCCCTTGGGCTGGGCCAGCTGGTGGTCGGCCTGCTCCGTCTCTGCCGCTTGCCAGCTACGCCTCGGCCGGCGCAGGGGGTGGAACCACGCATGCGCGGCACTCCCGGGCAGGGAAAGTCCTCGACTTACGACCGGTTGGGTAGTCCTCGACTTACGACCGGTTTAGTCCTCGACTTACGACCGGTTTAGTCTTCGACTTACGACCGGTTGGGGTCTCGGCATTAAAAAGGTTGAGAACCACTGTTCTATGGCTATTTTTTCTTAATATTATATTATTATTATTATATTACTAGCTGTACCCGGCCACGCGTTGCTGTGGCTCAGTCTGGTAAAAGCGTGTGTTGCTTTTACGTCCAACAGATGGTGCTGTTTTTTAAAAAAACCATGTTTTTACCTGTCACAGGTGTGACATCTATATAATATAGGTATATAAAAACACGCGCGTATTCGAATACAACGTTGTGTCAAAATTTCAAAGCAATCGGTGAAGAACTTTCGGAGATTTAAGATTTTGAACAAACGAACATTTACATTTTTATTTATGTAGATTTTACTGTTAGCAATATAAATTATATTTGTGACATGAAAACCTTCCCTCTCATTTTTTTTAGATCAAATAATTGTAGTCTCATATCTTTAATTGCAGAGAGAGCATCCACACAATGGTACCCAAGAGAATGCATGTCCTCAGTGTGAACAATATGAAAAGCAACATTCTAAAGGTTTTTTTAAACACCTGATTGAATTTCTGCAGTTTGCACGTGACACTAGACTTTGAAAAAGACTATACATTTCAATCAAAAAAATCTACTTGGTTATTTAAAATATACTTTGAATTATTTAAAATCTAATTTATTATTTTTGCGTTGCTTAATACTGTATAGCATAAATGAGTATAGCAGCATTTAACAGTTCAAATGTTAGCTGCCTCTATCCATAAAATATATTTTATATATATGAATATGAAAAATGAGCAATGTTTTTATCAACAATTCATAAGTAATTACATTATCTTCAATAAAGCTACCATCTTTCAAATACAGGAAGCCTCAACTTACATTTCGTTTGGTGACCGTCGACATTACAATGGCATTGAAAAAAGTGATTTATCACCATTTTTCACACTTATGACAGTTGCAGCTTCCCCATTGTCACATGATCAAAATTCAGACACTTGGCAACCACTCATATTTATGACAGTTGCAGTGTCCTTCGGTCATGTGATTACCTTTTGCAACCTTCTGACAAGCAGAGTCAATGGGGAAACCAGACTCACTTAACAATTGTATTACTAATTTAATAACTGATGTGATTCACTTAACTACTGTGGCAAGAAAGGTCATAAAATGAGGCAAAATTCACTTAACAACTGTCTCACTTACCATCAGAAATGTTGGGCTTAATTGTTGTTGTACATTTAGGACTACCTGCAAGATGAACAACTCTCAGTCTTAATTTTAATTTCCTGATAGGTTTGATATTCACACAACAGTACTTCATATATTTTATTTGTATCATATTTTTCTTACTATAACAATAATAATTTAAAGTGTAAAAATGAAAGTAAACTAAGAGATCAAACTCTCCAAATAATTTGCAAAACGCTTTTTTTCTCCATGATATATTTATCTTTCATTATTTCTATCCACAACTCTAAGAAATTAAATCCACAAATTAAAATTATTAGGCAGATATGAAGTATGAATCACCTTGAATTGCAAGATGGGTGGCAAATAAATTTGATAATAAAGAAACCAAAGCTAGTAATAGTAATAGGTACTTTGGGTGCAATCCCAAAATAACTGGAGCACCACCTGAACACCATCAGCATTGACAAATTCACCATTAGTCAACTGCAAAAGGCAGTTTCAATTGGAACACCATACATTCTGTGAAGATACCCGTATCTACAATAGCATCAAACATCCACATCTTCTATGACTGTTGTGGCAGCTTGTGGGCCCTCCAAAAGCAATTTTCAAGGATTGTCTAATATTTTTATCCCATTAATTTGACAATAAAACTCTTTGAACAACCCAAACCCATAACGGATAACAATTTTTGAAAAAGTTTAACCCATGGAAAAGAATAATTGTTTCCTTTCAGTTAAATGTTCTGAACAATGAACAATGAGTTAATACATGTTGTATTTCAAGTGTTGCTTTCATTTTCTTTGCAAAGAATTATGTAAGAAATCCACTGAAATTTCTAGAGACAGCAAACTTTATTGGGCCAGGAATAACACATTGACAGGCCATGGGCAACATGGGACTTCCTAAAAGCTTTATTTGAAAGCAGCATTGTTGTGGTTTCCTTTTTAGCACTCTGGAAGTTGAAGCTGAGTTTCTCTGCCTCCATGTGACCATGATAGCTGGCTCATCAATAGTATTGTACATGCTGTTGAACCCTA
This sequence comes from Protobothrops mucrosquamatus, assembly GCF_001527695.2. Lineage (NCBI taxonomy): Eukaryota > Metazoa > Chordata > Lepidosauria > Squamata > Viperidae > Protobothrops > Protobothrops mucrosquamatus. Next base: position 361,407 of record NW_015386126.1, on the reverse strand, counting down.
TGGTACTATATTCAATTATCTGCACCAACACTTCCATAATAGTATGATCTGATATTCACCGGCAAAAATATCTAATTCATGTTAATGTCCTATTTCAGGCATTAGACCATCAAAATCGAGGCAAATGAATTTGTTTTTCTCTTAGCAATCAACTTGCAATCAGAGTTTGGGGCAAAAAGCAGTCTCAGACCCAAGTCTCTGCTCACTATTAGAATCCAACTTAAAGCAGCCCTGACAAATGGCTATTTAGCTTCCTCCTGGATACTGTATATCCAGTGAAAGAACACCCAACAATTGTTTGGGTGGTTGATCTAGTGCCAAAATATTCTTTTAGTTTCCTCATATTTATCCAGGAGTCCTTGCAAGCAGTGAATTTGAGATTCTTGTTTTTTTATTATTATTTGCACTGCTTCTCATTTGTCAAATTGTGTAAAGGTAAGTGGAGAGTCAGGGAGATGACCTTGAGAGAAACAGGCATAAAGAAAGTGGGAAACTTCTTTAAGTCCTGAGAAGCAAGTTAGTATTTGAAAGAATGGCAGTATTTACTGGAGGAATAAGAGGGAGGAGAAGTAAAACACAATCAGGCTTTCAATATTCTATCTCAATGTCATGGCCCAAGAATAAGCACTGAGTCTGAATTTGAAGAATCTCCTCTAGTGGAACCTGAGGAATATCAGCCTCAGGAGTCACAAAGCCAATAATTATCTGAGGTTGATTAAACACACACACCCCTTGAACAGTTGGAACAGTCAGATGAAGATATCAGGCCTCCAAGCCCCTGCACTGAGTATTGCAGAGAACAGAGCAGGCATGTTCTGAGGTTCCTTGCCAAGCAAGGGAGTAAATCTCTTGATGAAAGACAATTGACTGCAGCCTGATTTAAGAGGCAGCTTTAACCCATGGTTCTTCGTTGGAATCAACTGTCTGATATCCAGCTGTTGCATGAGATTCTTGTGGATTTTGCTCATGGAATTCTGACTCTGGACTGGTTGACAACCTTGACCTGGCTCTTGGTATCTTGGACTGGGTTTTGACTTTTGTGCCAGTATATGGAAGTTGGAGATCTTGACTGTTACTTTCGGTATATGACATACCATTTCTGTAAATAAAGCACCAAGCCTATTTCTCTCCATTATTTTCAAAAAAATTAAAAATACTTGCTAATAAACTCTCCCCAAGACACTATCTTAATTTCTACATCATCTTAATTTTCTAAATCATCTTCTTTCTGCTGCAAGAGATAATGAAGTAGAAAAGAGCTAGCTGATCTTGGTAGTTCAATATGCAATTGGTGATCTACCTGAATAATGTCAGAGTGCACCACACTTCCCAATGAAAATGAATCAGCAACTTCCTCAACATGGAAAAAGAAAACACAGCACAGCACAATTACCAAGAAATAAAACTAAAAACTAATTCATTAAGGAGCTTAAACAGAAAATATGACTTACAGTAAAAAAGGCCTTTTCCAAAAACCTGAATTAGTCAGGCCCTCCCTCTCTATTCTTTACTCTAATGTAAGAACTTCATCTTGTTTACAGTGTCAGTAAAATGTGATAGAAACAATGAACTTACCAAAAGAACTGGAGAGGATCCGATCATTTTGCTGTATTTATAAGTGAGTCACTGAACCCTAAGGTTTAAGAGAACCAGGAGCTCAGAAAAAAGATTTCTGGAGTACATACAAGTTACAAACTTGTGCTAGGAGCCTTATTTGTCATTAAGTTGTCAGGTCTCCTTGGTAACCTAGTATTTCCTCTTAGAACAAAAGGGGCCCTATTTTGCCCTGTTTGCCACTACTTACTATACTCTAAAATTTATGAGGTTTTTTTACTACACTGTTATAAAAGCAATTTTTCATTGCTATTCAGTTTTATCTCTGGTTGATTTTTATTGCAAGTGGATCTATTTTAATCACTAGAAATTTCTTCCCAATCCTTTGTATCTTATCTTTTCCACCCAATGATAGAAAAAAATTGTTTTCATTATGCTTATAAACACCTCCAAATGCCAACCACCAGTCTGAACAAAATCATTGAATTTTGCCCATTCAACAATGAACCCATGGTTTAGTAGTCCATCTATCATTTGATGTTGTCCACTATCTTATTCAGGAAGTCCTCTTATCAAGAGTTTTATGACCCTTAAAGACTCCAAGGGCTGTTGAATTCCAAGGGCGATGCTCTTGAACTTCATGCCTTCTAAAATACTAAAATGAATTTGTGTGACCAATGCAGCCTCATGGAGAAAATGAATGATTTCATTGGGTTTAGGACTGGGCAAGAAATACATTAGCTCAAAATTATTTTTTTATTTTGAACTAATATATTTAATATTAGTTAAATATATTATTTTATATTCAATAAGGCAATGATAGAGTTTATTACTTTATAAACTTATTTCATTGGAAATAAGCAGTAAATATATAAAACACTGAGTAAAAATTATATTTTTAACAGAAAAAAGAGGCTTGCTTATTTTTCTATAAGTCTCATGAACTCTGGATTTAATTTTGAACACTCCCACTCTCATATATCAAATGGTAGAGTAGCTGGGGTAGTGTCTCTTTCCTTAAAAAAACCCTTCTCTTAAATTCTTCCCAAGATTCTGTAAATTGAAAAATATGGCCAGGCTGTAAGTTCCCAGAGCAACCACACTGAGATAGCATCTGCTTTCTCTTCCAGTATGGTTATGTCTCCTCCCACTCTTAAAGTTTTCTGCTGTCTGCTTCCTTACAGCCTTTCTGTCCTTCTGGTCTATGACAATTCCTTCTAGAAAGCCAGGATCAGAATCTGGGAATGACACTGCCTCACCTGAAGGCAAAGATGACAGCAAAAGGAACACAATTTCAATACAGGATGCTGAAAGTGTTACTCCCCAGTACTGTCTACCCATCTGATTAGATCCGGCAGAAGAGGCAGGCTCTGTATTCCATCTGCAAAATTGTCACTTATCAGGACCCAGAATGAAAGACTTTTCATCCATCCTATGGAACATCATCTCTCAAAAATCAGATTTCCCTCGACCCTGGCCTTCCACAAGACACTAAAAACCTGGCTTTGCCATCAACCCAAAACCCTGATTATATGAGTGAACCCATTTCATGGTTAATTTGAATGTTTATAAGTTTTCTTGGCTGCCATTCTTTGTTATTTCTATTGTTTTTAATTTTGGTTGTATGTATTGTTTTTATTTTATTATAATTATTAGTAATCAAATACACAATTGCATCACATAAACTAAATTATATGTGTCCCTGTCCAAGATTTGTCCATCAGGTTACCAGATCTATAATGCTGCAACTTTGTGATCAGAATGTGTTGGAGTTATCTAGGCTCCGATTTTTATCCCCTGAATATGAGTTCTGGTTGGATTTTGAATTTCACAACTTCCATGATCTTGTCCTGTCATATCTGGCCTGAAACAAATGATCATATACTAACTTTTAGTATAATGGCATGATCTAAACTTGGAGGACATTGTTATCAATCCACTGCTATAGTCAGATCATTATTTTATTCATATAGTTATTATTAGATTGTGTGACCGCAACAGGGGTGATAGGCCAATCAAGCTGATTTGACACAGGTATTTCACTGAGTCAAATACTTTATTAAGAGCAGGGCTTTTCAACCTTTTCACCCATTGTACCACTTTTAGGATACGGCAATATCCAAGTACCACCAGCCGCCTAGCAAGGTGTCAAAAACTTGATGACCAAAAAAAAAAAAGGAAAAGGAAAAAAGTGATAAAGTACAGGTAGTCCTCGACTTACAACAGTTCGCTTAGTGATTGTTCGAAGTTACAATGGTACTGAAAAAAGTGCCCCCCAAACCACAGCCGAGCAAGACACCTGCCTGCCCACCCGGCAGTGCTCTTCCTCCTGTCTGAGGTTTTCATTGTTGTGAGCATTTCTGTTGAGGATTGGCAGCGGGGGTGGGGTGGAGTGTGTTTGGTTTTTATTCCCCCCGTCTGCTGGGTGGTTGCAGCAGTTTTTGGTCACTTCACATGACCCTGGGACACTGACCGTCATAAATATGAATCAGTTGCCAAGCATCTGAATGTAAAGCACAAGACCCTGGAGATGCTGCAACATTCCAGCTGATCGGTGTTTCTTCTGGGCTCAGCAGAAGCACCAGGATCAGCGCTGAGCTCCAGCTGGAGCTTGGCGCTGATCCTGGTGCTTCCGCTGAGCCCTGACAGCCCTGCAGCTCCAGCCATCTCTCGCTCAGGCTTGTGCAGTGCTGCCACCGGTTCAGCTCATTCCCCTCCCCCGCTACCACTTTTTTAGGATGGTCACGTACCACCTGCCAGGTGCCAATGTACCACAGGTGGTACCCGTACCACTGGTTGAAAAGCCCTGATTAAGAGCATCTGGGGATTTCCCCAGCAATCAGTACACCTGATTGCTTTTTGGAGTTCAATGTTAAGGCACAAGGCAAGATTGCATCTAATTAACATCTGCAGTCTCACCTCTCAAGAGTCTCCTTAGTTCTCTAAAGAACACTAGAACAGCGGTTCTCAACCTATGGGTCGTGACCCCATTTGGGGTCGATCGACCATTTCATGGGGGTCGCCAAGCAAGGCTGTCCGCCATTTTTTTCCCCTTTTCCGGAAGGTGCCTTACCTCCCTTGAGCTGGGCCAGCTGGTGGTCAGCCTGCTCTGTCTCTGCCGCTTGCCAGCTACGCCTCGGCCGGCGCAGGGGGCGGAACCACGCATGCATGGCGCTCCCGGGCAGGGAAAGTCCTCGACTTACGACTGGTTGGGTAGTCCTCGACTTACGACCGGTTTAGTCCTCGACTTACGACCGGTTTAGTCCTCGACTTACGACCGGTTTAGTCCTCGACTTACAACTGGTTTAGTCCTCGACTTACGACCGGTTGGGGTCGCGGCATTAAAAAGGTTGAGAACCACTGTGATGTGAACCATGACCCCAAAAAAGGGTGGGAGGGAAATGTTTGGAATGTTATGCGTAACGGAAGAGAAGCAGAAAACATGCCTGAAAGTCCTTTTAAGTGTTTCGTTACTCAGACACATGACATTGCACTAGAAAATGAAGAAACAGCTGCACTGAATTGTGGCTGCTCAGAAAATGATAGCCACTTCCAGGATCGCACCACACAGCTCAGCAAGAGAGGCTTGTTTTACTAACATGAGCTCCACAGCATTCAAGCACTGCGGAATGCTGCAGAACTCAAGTTAGTGAAGCCAAGTAGGTTTCTCCACTGCTGAGATCACACTGCACTACACTGTAACCCCACATGCGGCCATCATTTTCCAAGCGGCCACTTCTGGAATTGTGCCCTGTGGCTGCAGGGAATCATCCTCAAAAAATGATAGCTGCTTGTGGGATTGCACTGTGCAGCTCAGCAATGAAGAGGCTTGTGTGTGCAGCGCCAGAACACTGGGCCGTGCAGTGCAATCCTGGAAGTGGCTGCCATTTTCTGAGCAGCCATAATTCAATGCAGGCGCTCAGAAAATAGCAGTTTCTTCCAGGCTAGGCCTCCCAGGGCCTCCCCTACTCAAGGCAGCTGGTGCTCCATTTACGTGTGATTTGGCAACATCAGGAAGAGGACGGGTGGGGGAATTAAGTCCAGGACTATCTGTATACTGCGAGCTTTGCTAAGGGTTACCCCTATATCCATTTGCCTGGAAATGGAAGATGTATGTTGGCTGCTGTAATAATTTTCTGATGCTATTTGCAGATATTTTCATTCACTCAAGACTTAAATGCCATTGAGGCAGTCTTATAACATTACCACCAGTTTCCAAGAGCAATCAAGATTCTTTTGAGTTCATAGAAACTGTGGGAGTGGATAATATTCCCTAGGGGTTGGTTTCTTTGAGTGGCTGGATAAAGTGTGGCATAAGGTTTTATTTGGTAAATGATCAGTTAGAGTGGGGGAGGTATCAGCTTTGAAGAACATACTGCATGTTTCTACCTAAATAAGGCATTTCTGAATCCATTTGTATTAGACAGATTCTAATTACTCATCTTCCTTTTTTTTGGAAGATGATGAGGTTTCAACTTCAGAAAATGTTAAAACAGATTGTCTTTATCCCTTGGATGCTGTTGACGTCCTCATCCAACGAAGGGGAAAGACAAAGTGAGTCCAAACAAATTCCAATTGAATTCTTATAAAAGAAGAGTTATTGTCTATAGTTGATGCATTCAAATTGATTTTAATCCCTAATTTGGCTTTGGATGCGTTTGCTGTCCCTTGAAAGAACCTCCCTTGAGGTTCTTAGACTCACAGCTTCTACTTGACCAGAAGATGGAAGTCATAAATGGGTCTTTATCTTTGGTTAATAGACCATTTGTATCTAGATCCGGCATGGCCAACTCATGGCCCACAGGCTGCATGTGGTCCTGAACAGCTAGTAATGTGGCTCCATGTTATGATAATAAGTCTATTGAAAAGGAAGGTTTTACATACGTTAGCTATATAACCCAAGACAATTCCTCTTCACTAAATGTGGCCCAGCAAAACAAAAGGTTGGACATCCTTTACATGGAGCTTCCTTTCCCTATCCCAGAAGTTGCAGTTGGTTCAGGAAGTGATAGATCCAGGAGTGTCACATATATGTTGTAGTTGCTACATTAGTTACTACTCATTTCTTGACCAATTCAGGGTGCTGGTTTAAGCATTTTAAATATTACAAGGCTTGGCACTCTGCTCCAGGACTGTCTAATCAAACTCAACTCATCTGCATATCCATCTCAAGAAACGCTGCCTGGGTCTTTAACCCAGATAATGTAAAACTACTTAAAACTAAGAGGTATGGCTATTTAATGATAGCTCTTAGAATAGTTGATTGATTAATCTTGCAACCTCATCAATAAGACAGTTCTACATTATGAACAATCTTTGCCCTATGGTTCACGGTAGCCCCACCAATGCTTTGATTTCAATGGTTTCATATTAGGTTATCATCATAAATTAATGAAATACATTTTTCTTTGTGGCAATTATCTTTGTTTCCTTCTACTTTTGTAGATTGCACTTTGGTAAATTGCAGATTGTTTATATTATCATCTGCAAAATTCAGTCATATACAGCAGGGGTCTCCAACTCCTGGGCCATGGACTATTCAGAACTGGGCTGCAGAAGTGGCAGGCGAGCATGTGTACGCGCACCTCTGCTTGCGTGTGCAGCTGACACACGAGTGCACACAACTCCCTGTATGTGAGTAGCGGGCGTGCATGTCCACTGCTTGCGCAAATAGAGCTACTCGCATGGAACCATCCCCTCTCCTCCCCCACCGGCCTGCAAAGCTGAAGAGGTTGCTATACAGGTTCATACAAATAAATATTTGCTGTTAGGAACAAGCGCTTTTCTGTAAATAGGTCTATAGACATGAGATTTGGACAATGTCATTTACTTCCTTGGAATTCCTAGCAAATCTTGGGACTGAATATTTCTTCAGCGAGATATATATATATCTTTGCAAAGGATTTGCAAAGAAATAAGCACTGAATATTGCTAATTTTATTATACATTTATTCCAATATACAAATGAAATATAGCAAAAATGCTTGCACACAAATTCTTGTGCTAAATTTAAACATAGGAAGTCTAATCACTAAAAACTTAAAACAAAAAGATTGACTTTCAGTGGTTTGGTTGCTTCATAAATAAAAGGAAGTCATATATAAGGGTAAGGGCTCTACAAGGTACATAAATGCTATGTATTTGTATAATTGCATGAACAATCATTCTCAGTATAACCATCATGAAGATTCCTTCTTGAACTAAAGACAAATCCATAAAGTGAATTAACCATTAAAGTGATTAGATGATTTACTTCAAATAGTTTTAACTATTCCATAGGGCCATTCTATAAAACATTTACTTCAATGAAAATATTTAGTTTTAAGGGCTCTCCCACCCTCAAAATAGTTTAACTTCTAAGGGACATTCTCTTTTGCTTGTAGCTTTGCATATTTTCTTGCTTGGTGCTATTTTCAAGCAAAAAATACTTTATGGGCTTTGAGTTTCAAATGTGTTTAAGTATATTAACCACACTCTCCAGAATTAGTTGAATCATGCTTATTTTACTAGAAATAAAGTGTAGTATTACTATACAAAGCAGTATGAATATCAAACTTAAGCCTTAAAGTGTCAAATTACAAATTAAATATTTTCAGATAGCCACTACATTTTCTAAGTTGTTTCTATTAGTGATCCAAATACTGTTTGAAAGTTCTTCAAGTTACAGAATTACTTCCATAATATACAGCAAATAGATTACACACTTTGTTCAAAATGTATTTGTAGGCGTTTACTCTTGTAATGCAAGCATAATTTATGTAGTTTCCTGCAGATAAATTTAAGTCCCACAACTGAAAAGGGATTTAAACCCACAAAGTTTCAAAATGATTAACAAGGTGAACTGTGGCTTTTTATGCCAGAATTGCATATAACTTTTCAGAAAGCAAGCTAATGATATATAATAGCTTGTTCTGCTATTATATAACATGGTACAGATCAAAATCATAGTCAGCCACACTATATTTTCCCAAAAATACTCCACAAATTCAAAGGAGATAGCAGTTAAGTCTACCTTACAGCAAATACATAGCATAAACTACCTCAGCTTTTATTATTTTTACATTGACAAAGAAATAAAAAGACCTGCATATATTAACTAAATAGTATATTTATTTTGCTTATGTTTATGCACATTTTTATCTATCAGCTCATATTACTAGTCAGCACTGATCTAAATCTTTAACCAATTAAAAAATTATTCTCAGAGCAAAAGCTTATTTCAACAGGTCATAGAGCTGGTATATTAACCTTTTACATGCTGAAATGTTCAATGTGTGGAGACTTCACAATCCAAGATCCATAACCATGTTGCTCCAAGTAGGATTTCAGCAAGTATTTTGTCCCTTGGTAAGATTCTGCCATAATCTAAATTTAAAAAAAAAAATTGAGGAATTGATAACAAATTGGTAAGAAATTTTAACAAGAAGCCTTTTCAAGAAATGCACTTTCTGATTTTAACTGATGTAATGAATGGCTACAACTTTTTCCTAGATCTTATACTGTGATTATTATGGTTTTGACTTTTTTTATTCTGTTACATTTTGTTTTAAATAGAGTTAAAGAAGAGCTGTGTGTCACCTGTCACATGCATGAATTATCTCAATAGTCACTCAATGGTCCTCAACTTACAACCACTCATTTAGCAACTGAAATTACAAACAACACTTAAAAAAGAGGCTTATTACCAGTTTTCACACTTACGACTATTGCAACATCTCTTGTGATTACGTAATCAAAATTCTGGCACTTGGCAACTGGCATGTACTTACAACAGTTACACTGTCCTGGGACCATATGATCACTATTTGTAATCTTCCCAGCTGGCATTTGATAACCAAAGTCAATGGGGAAAGCCGGATTTGCTCAATGACTGCATGATTCACTTAACAACTGCAGTGATTTGCTTAACAACTGTAGCAAAAAAGGTTGCAAAATGAGGCATAGCTCACTTAGCAATGGAAATTTTGGGCTCAACTGTAATTGTAAACAGGACTACATGTACATGGAGAGAAATAGTAAGCAGGATTGGAATTCATTGGATGGAAGATATAAAAAAATGCTAGGGCTGCACACTGGTCCTTTAGTTGCTAAGAATGAAGCTGAGCTTCAATGTTAGTTTTTACTTTCCACAATCTATTAATCTAGTGGTTTGGGGGAGTAGGAGAAAGCCTATACAGATCGTACAGGCAATACCAATTTTTCTATGATTGCCTGAATAGATAGCCCATATTTTAGATGTTAAATACGAGTTATCACAAAGTTTGCTTTTAGATGACAAAAGACGTACATACAATATTTATTTTCTTCTCCATTTTGTGCTAGAGATAAATGATAAAAAAGCACACACAGTATGGGACGCTTCTCTTTACATATCCTAAATTCCTCAAGGCCACAATGAAAGAATACTCAATAACTTTTCTTCTTTTGTTACAAGTGTAAAAAGGAAACAAGGGATAGAAAGATGGGCAGAAATTCTGAAAACAGTTATTAACTTAAATAAAAGTGGCTTGTTTTGGGTAATATGATTCCTACTTATAGACTAGGCAGTATTATGAAGTCATCCTGTGAAGTTAAGACAAGATACATGCAGATTCGCTTTCCAAATCTAGTATCAATGCAGATCCATTTCTGCAACAATCTCAAATAATGGCTATTCTCCTTGCTAATACTTAATCACACCATGATTATTACTTAGCTTTGAAGTCAATAATTCAATAGCTATAATCATACGTTAGAAATTATAATGCTTTTACTAGAACACATTTATATTAGCTAATGTTACCTTTGCTTCATGGTAAGTTGTTGCTTTAAGTAAATCTTCTCTCTTTGATTCTTTAACCACTAACTTAAAGCGACTTAACATTGCAGCTTTACAAAGACGACTTGCCATTGAAATACCACTTTTGAAGGGTGAACTAATTTTGAAAAAGATAGCAACAATAAGATGCATATTCCAAGAACAATTACCACTGGTTAAAACTGTAAGCTATCATTGCATAATAAAATTAAAAAATTATTTTGAAAGAAGTCCCTGTCAAAATTATTTTAATATAAAATTAAAATTTATATAGTTTTTCTAAAGAACATTTGTTCATATTTTATTTAATGAACTTTATTGTAACTTTACTGACCTTTCAATGATTTTTCCATTTAATCCATCTATCACCTCCAACGATAAGTCTCCTTGTGACCAATTCACACTAAGAGACCTATGCTCCAGGTCAATCTGCACAGGGTATGCAGCAGTTGCCAAATTAATATGAGGTCTATTCACAAGGTAGAACATGGGAAGGTTTTTACTAAGTGCATCATCTATGCGCTGTTTGATGGCTATTTCTAATCCTCTTGTACTACAGCAGTTTGTGTCCCCTTAAAAAAATGAGTTTCATATAACAAATATTAAAAAGAGGATCAAAGAATTAACTTGAAAATTAATTTTACTGTCAAGATGAAGTTCTATAAAATTATAGTAAACATTTACTTTTACATAGAGCAGTAAAATTTAAAGACACTGAAAACCAATACTGGCAATAAAATTCATGTTTATTATTTCAGTCCTGATTAAGACACATTTGCAACTAAATAGCAGATTCACGTATCAGTTTAAAAACATAGATCTCCTAAACCACGTGTGTCAAACTCGCAATGTCATGTGACATGTCGCAACTTTTTGCCATTGCCGGCAATGGGGTGGGCGCGGTTTCGTTATGATGCATCCAGCCTGTGGGCCGGCAGTTTGACACCTCTGTCCTAAACCATTCATTATAAAACAAACATCAGTTAGGCCAAGGACTGCGTATGAATACATATTGAAATCTGTATACTTAAGTTCTAAATGAGGATTTCATAGAATTCCAGCACTGAAGTTTGTATACTTTGTTTAGAATGTCAAAACAGCTCATATTTATTGAAACTAAATGTAGCATTTAAACCTGCATTTCTTCTCTAATAAGCTTCACCCTTACAAGTCATGTGAAAAAGGTAAATATCTCATAAACAAGGCAAGACATTACATCATCATTTATTTTTAAAAAAAGCCAAAAGGAAGAAGTCATCTGTAAAAAACTAAGTACACCTTTTGATTCAATCGCGTATAGAACCACCTTTAGCAGCAATAACTTGAAGTAAGTTTTCTGTATGACTTTATCAGTCTCTCACCTTGTTGTGGAGGAATTTTGGCCCACTCTTCTTTACATCATTGCTTCAATTCATTGAGGTTTGTGGGCATTTGTTTATGCACATGTCTCTTGAGGTCCCACCACAGCATTTCAATTGGATTGAGGTCTGGATTCTGCCTGGCCCATTGGAACACCTTGGGTTTTTTTCTTTTTCAGCCATTCTGTTTTAGATTTGTTGGTGCACTTGGGATCATTGTCCTGATACATGACCCAATGCCAGACAGCTTTAGCTGTCAGACAGATGGCTTCACGTTTGACTTTAGAATATTTTATTATATAGAAAAGTTCATGGTCAACTCAAAAACTGTTAAGGTGGCCAGGTCCTGTGGCCCAAATCATCACCTTTTCCATCACAATTGACAGTTGGTACAAGATGTTTGTGCTAATATGCAATTTTTTTCCCACCAAACATGGCACTATGCATTATGGTCAAACATCTACTTTGGTCTCATCTGTCTGAAGGACAGTGTTCCAGAAGTCTTGTGATTTGTTTAGATGCAACTCTGCAAACCTAAGCCTTGCTGCCATGTTCTTTTTAGAGAGAAGATGCTTTCTCTCTAAACAAACCATACTTTTTCAGTCTTTTTCTTATCATGCTGTCATAAACTTTAAACATTTAATGTGCTAACTAAAGCCTGTGGAGTCTTGAGATGTAACTCTTGGATTTTTCTGCAATTTCTCTGAGCATTCCAGTCTGATCTTGGAGTGAATTTGCTGGGACATCCACTTCTGGGATTATTTGTAAATATCTTGAATGTTTTCCACTTATGAATTATTTTCCTCACTGTAAAATGATGGACTTTAAATTGTTTAGAAAGGGCCTTATAACCCTTCCCAGACTGGTGGGCAGCAACAACTGTTTCTCTAAAAATATTGCTGATGATTTTACTCTTCGGTATTGTATTAGCACTCACTTCTATGCTGGAGATCAGCAAACATCTAACATTTCGTTTTTTATAGATCATCATCACCTGATGATCAATTAATCAAGTATACTTGATTAGCAGCATCTGGCTGTTACTTAGCCTTTTCATACCTATGGAAGCAGTAAAGGTGTACCTAGTTTTTCCACACATGCCTTCTCCATTTTGGCTTTTTTTTAAAAAAAAAATGATTACATGGTGTAATATGTCATGTGTTGTTCATCTGACTTCGTATTTACCTACTTTTAAGAACTGCTAAGGACAGGATAATTTTTACTATAACCTGATATGTAAAACTATAGAACACAAAGAGGGTGTACTTTCTTTTTCACATGACTGTATATCTTTATAATATAGCACTGCTGAATTAGAAATAATTTACTTACCAAGAATTATTGTGCTAACATAAACTGGCTGAATGAAGTGACTCAGTAGGGCTCCTTGAACACCCAATACTTCCCACCTGGTCAGTTTATCACTGGTAGACATGCTGCTTATTGTGGCAATTTCAGCAGGACAAAAAGCTGTGAGATAAACCTTGCCTTCAACAACCACATGAAGACACAGTTCTTCATCAGCTTCAAATGCAGACACTGAGTTTGGATTGAGGTGTCTACAACAAAATATAGATAAGAGAAATAGAAATAATATTTTAAGAGGATACAAAACACTGAAATAAAAGCTAGATTGAAAAGTATTTTATTGTTCTGCAAGAATATTTTATCAAGATATAACATATTAAGGTGTTGGACAAGGAGTACAAAGACACAAATTCTAATTCACTCTCAGCCATAGGAATTCAATGGACAGCTTTTCGACAACCTACCTCATAGAGTGGCTTTGGGGGAGCCAAAAATAGGAGAGTGCTATTTATGCCACTTTGGACTTCTAAGTACAGTGAGATATATACATTAAATAAACAAAAAGTCTCAGGAATACATAATTAAAAACATGTTTATGAGGGAAATTGTGTATTTTTATGAATTCTGCTTTACCTTTAGAAAATAATACTTACAGCTTGGACTTTATCCGAGCAGATCCTTTTGGCAACTGATTCATGTAGAGAAATAGTTTTACATTCGGTTTTAATGCAAGCAGGTTAGATGTTGGTTCAGTACAAAATATGGATTTGTCCATCATAGCAGGATTTTTACTGTAGTAAAGTAAAAGCTGTCTATAAAAATACCTTTAAAGAAATATTAACATTTTAGACATTAGATATCAAGTCTTTAAAAATTAACTGCAGTTGAATTTCTATGAACTTCAATGCTACAGAAGAATTATATAAATGTAACTGGGGGGAGGAGGAAGCATCATTATATACTTACCTAAGTAGAGAGCGCCTTGCAGTAACAATTGCATGACTATCATGCAAAACTCTTCCATCAGGATGACTGCATTGGCTATAGTTAAATTCACCTGTTCCAACAGCTACCACTTCATATTGTGTAGCTATGGGGAAAAAAGTATTTTTTGTGTGTGTGTTCAGGCTAAAAAGACTACCAATACATAAACAGTATTATTTGTGGGAAACATGCCTACCTCTTTCAATTATGAAGGCAGCTACTGAACTGCTACAACTCTGGTACTCTGGATGCTTAGCCACCAAATTATCGAATGTTTCTCTGACAACTTGAGAAATTTTTCTATGTGCGGGATGCTGTCCCTCTAATAAAATATTTTTTTAAAAAAGTAAACAAGAAGGTTTTTTTAGCTGTACTGATATAATCATTCAAGAAAAGAAAGAACATTAAAGTTTACATTCTTTAGTGCATAAATAGTAGGTAACTTGTGAGTGGAAAATCATTTTCTTGAAACCTGTAGGACTTTCAACTATTTATTTTGAAAATACCAAAGTAAAATTGTACTTGGAACCCACAACCAGCTACAGAAAATTTAACATGTAGCCAGTAATCTTTATCCCTCTATCAAAGGATAATGGCCAGTTTAGACATCTGAACTACAGGTGGTCCTTTGCTTAATGACTCCATATTCAGGGATTGAATTTACAATGATGCTGTACAGAGATAATTATCTCTGGACTTGTCAGCAGCAGCATCCCAATGGTTACATGACTGCAATCCACAATTACAACAGTGCAAGGTTTTGCAGTCACATGATCTCTATTTGAGACCTTCATGCAAATATTATTGCTCCATCTAGCTCCTAATGCAGATTTCTCTGCCCATAATCACAAGAGTTGTGTGAGTCTCAAATCCAGGCCAGGAATCCATTTACCCTTGAATTAGAGGGTTGGAGACTAGTATAGGTATTTTGGACTCATTTGTCCTCATCAGCTAGCCACACCCCTTATGGGATTCGAACCAAGGCAGTCTACATGCTAGGCAGTGTATTAACCACTAGGCCACCGGCTCTCCTCCCCTCTTTGTCAGCCGAGTCAAGGAAGTATATATACAGAAAGTTTTTCAGACAGACCGGTCTGATTGATTGCACCTTGGCATTTTGACTGCTATACTGCAGTTCTACTTTTTTATAATCTCTTTTGCCTTTCAGCCCCCCAACTAGGAGCGTTAAGCAGGCTCAAGTCGCAACTGTGATACAAAGATTTGTAATGTATCGCAGTTGCGACTTGAGCCTGCTTAACGCCCCTAGTTGGGGGCTGCAAAGCAAAAGAGATTATAAAAAAGTAGAACTGCAGTATAGCAGTCAAAATGCCAAGGTGCAATCAATCAGACCGGTCCTCTTCACTCAATGCGGCCTAGACAAGCCAAAAGATTGGGTAACCACCTAGACCAGGGGTGTCAAACTGCTGGCCCCCAGACAAAACCGTGCCCATCCCATTGCCAGCAATGGGGAAAAAGTTCCGATATGTTACACAACGTTGTGAGTTTGACATGTCTGATCTAAACTATCACACTGCTCAGATCAGAAATCCACCCACTATCTCAACCAAAAGGCTATCCATTTGAAAATTGTCAGCAAGGACATCTATGAAAGCAGGTTAAAAAAAAGGCAATTGCAAACCAGACTTATTTTACTAAGGAGGGGATTTAAAGAAGGATCCTTAACTAGAGGTTAAGGCTAAGTGGTACAGTTCCTTTCTTTAGTGAAACATAATCACTCTCTGCAACCAATCAACCAGATCTTCCTTGGCTGTCTTAACTAACAATGAAGGCAAGGGTCAAGTGAGCATCAAGTTGGTACTACAAGCCCTGATGAGGTCTTACTTACAGAAATTGAAATTTATCTGCAACACAGATAAGCAGGCACTTAACAGACTGATAATTCAATGCCATCACAGATACTGCATTACTTCATCAATAAAATGGATAAACTACATGGATTAATTTAGATGTTTAAGAGTAAAACAGCACATTCCTACCATAATGAATCTTTGTAAAATAAGCAGATTCTGTTGTTATTTGAGGTTTGGTTGCATGTATAGTTTCAGCAAAATTTCTGACAGGACCTGCAAACATAGTAGCAGTTATAAAGATTAAACCCTTCCATACTACTAAGGTGAAGTGCTATCCTTGGGCCATCCCTACCCCAATCTATGCTGCTATGAAATTTTCTGTCTCATTACTGCTCCGTCCTGACTGCATTGACCCTGTTCCCAGTTAATTCAGTCAAAAGACTTCCTTCCAAGGTAATCGTTAACAAACCTTTGAGATAGTGGGACTGCTCTTCAATGGCAGAAGTATAAGAGGGAAATCAGCACTTTAACATCATATCTTAACAGCAATTTAAGATGTGCACGAAGCAATAATATCATATTGGCAGAAGAGAAAATGTTACCAAGGTAGATTTATAAAAATACTTATGTAAATTATTTAATGCAGCAGCTTCTACAAAAGATTAAATCTAGGACTCTACAATTTGATTTATGCTTCTCTTTATCTAAACCCATATGGGAGAAAAATTGAGTGCTTTCCAGATTGTTTTTTAATGATTTTATTAGTTTAATGTTTTTATTAGCTTTTGAGGGGTTATGCTACTCAGAGTCACATACTGTATATGACAGTGATGGCGAACCTTTTAGTGACTGAATGCCCAAACTGCAACCCAAAACCCACTTATGCATCGTCGGGTGCCGGGTGGGTGTGGCCCATTGGGTGGGCGTGGCTGCGGTGGTAACAGCAGACTGGGTGGGACTAAAAAGTTCAATCAATCAATTCCAACTTTGCAACATCTTTTTTTTCCTGCAAGAAGTTGAAATTGACTGATTGATTGAACCTTTTTTTTTGTACACGGCGACGGAGGCCTAAAGCAAAAAGGTTTATAAAACCCAGCTGAAGGCCTAGGACTGGGGCGACGGCGCGCATGCCCACAGAGAGGGCTCTGAGTGCCGCCTCTGGCACCCGTGCCATAGGTTCGCCACCACTGGTATATGAGATGAGTAGCTACATACATAATGTGTGCCAATAATGTAAACCTACCTACCACTCCAAGGTTAGGTAAAATTATTCTATCTGCCCTTTTCTCCAGAATCCCTAGTACTAAGTTTCAGATATAAAGAATTCCACTAAACTAGGGGTCCCCAAACCCCGGGCCATGGACTGGTACCAGAAACTGAGCCAAGCAAATTAGCAAGCAAACTAGCAAGCTCCATCTACTCACATGCGAGATGCAGGTAGCACATGAAACCACGTCTCCCCCCCCCCCGGTTGTTGGAAAAGTCTCTCTCCATGGAACCGATCCTTGACAACCAAAATGTTGGGGACTGCTGCACTAAACAGTTGGGGCGATGTTACTTCTATCCCTCAAATTCCAATTGCACAGAGAGAATATCCATTTATGTTTCAAAATAAAAGCTTTACCTGGGTTTTCTAAAGCTTTTGGTTCTGCCTCTTCCAATTGCAGAAGTTCATCAAGAGCAAGTTTTGCTGCATTTGATTTTGATTCCTTTTTATTTTGGCCCAATCCAGTCTTATACTGAATGCCATCAACTACAGCACAAAAAGCAAAGTAAGTTCCCAAGAGATTTCCTTCAAAATGCAAAAAGAAAAGCAAACATGTATTTCTAGTTTCATAAAAATTAACATGTTTTCATCCAGCTTTAAGCATGTTTTACTAATATCAAATTCTAGTCTACCTAGATTTAGGAAAAATAAAAAATAAAAGTTATGATTCTCAAACAGATTAACATTTCTGTAATTTTCTGTCCTCATCCAAAGATGCAACCACATTGTAATTATCTTGTCAATGTAACAGAATAACTGAAATACATGTTTAAAAATTCCAACATAGATTGTTGACAGTTGTTTCACACTACCAAATAAAACCCTCTTTGTGATAAATGGGTGAAGTTAGCATCCATTTATCAATTCCTAGCATCATGTGTTATATCAGATTTCTAGATAAGAGAATTTTAGGTTTTAGCTAGGTGAAGATAAGACATATCTTAATAATCTTATTTAAGTCTGGCATGCAATATCATAGTAAAAATATTGGAACAGCAATTAAAAAAATCTGACTTCACAAGTAAGCCTATAGAACAATGTGAATACTTGACAGATGGCATTTAGAACAGCCATTACATATTTTTCAAATATATTATACCAGGATTTCTGAGTTTTGGAATCAAGATCTTTCATTTGCTTTCAGAGTGATTTTCTATAGTTTAATTCAGAAAATACATTAACTACAGTTGGTTAATTCAGGAATGCCTTTGTAGTAATTGGGATCAATTTTTATTTTCTTTTGTTGGAAATTTAAAAAGTGCAGTAAATATTTTAAGCCTTGCAGAAGCTTAAGGCACCTCTAATTTTTCCCCCTTTCACCATTTGCAGTGTTAAGGCACTGGATTAGAAACTGGGAGACCATGGGTTCTATTCCTCCCTGATGCATGGGAGCTGACTGGGTGACTTTGGACCAGTCTTTATCAACCCAACCCATCTCATCAGGTTGTTGTTGTGGGCAAAAAAGTAGAAAGCAGGAACATTATGTACAATACGTTGAGTTGTACAAGTATAGGCTGGATCTAATAGATATAAATTACATACTGTGGTTTGTCTCCAGATCTTATAGATTGTATGAATTACTACCTTTGGAAAAGAACCAAAAAGGCCAAAATTGGAGCCATCATGACATCTTCAGTTAAGCCTTCCTTAATGCTGGTATAAATATGCAGTCCCCAGCTGAAAAGAATTCCCCATCAGTGTGCCAAACACATTTTAGTTTAATTTCTTGCACTACACTGAGGAAAAATCACAAGTTAACAAGCCGTGGAGTTCTATATGCAGTATATTTACAGCAAACCAGAGTTTCCTAGGGTTTTCTGATATACATAATACATATTTCAATATCCAGCTATTAGAACACTGCAGATAATTTACAATTAAAAAACTAACCTGTTGCCACAGTTTCCTTTAATTCAAGCTGTACACGCTGCATTTGTGAAAACTGATGCAAAGCTGAGACTGGGTTGATCTCTCCTCGTTTGTATTTTGTAATAAATTCCTTTGGAATTTTCTTGGGAGGAAGTGAAGTAATTGGAATTACAGGCACAGTTTTAGTATATTGATAGTCATGACCTAAAGTGCATTGGTAAACAGCAGGAAAAAAGAACTAATGTGAATTACAGCATTTACTTGATCTGAAACATAGTAATGTCCTTCACTGTTATTATTTGTATTTCTTCTCTTCCAAAAATTCCTCTTTAGAGGCAATTTACAAATAAGACTTTTTGTGCATTTATTCCATTTTATTCTTGATCTGCCCCTTTAAGAACCTGCACAGGGAAGGATAGAACTGTTAATAGTTATTTAAAAAATACCAATATATGTTTATCTAGATAAATACCATATGAGAAAATCAGTAACTAGTAAGAAAAGAGATTATATAATTATATCTACAACATAATGGAATGCTTGGGGTATTCTGAACTATAAATGTATTAATCTGTATAACTGGAGCAACATCCAAAAACAACAGATCAAACAACAGTTGTGCCAAAGATTTGTCAACCTGTATCAATGGCTAATATCAGTTGGATACATCATATTCAAAGAACTCTGTTAATGAACATTATGTTTGCAATAAGATGTAGAAGCAACTGCTACCAAATCTAATTGTCATACTAGTATATGTGTAGCCAAATTACCAACTGTACAGACTGAAAATGTAACTCTCACAACAGTACCAAGCTCTTGTAACTGATAACATGGAAGTTGCACTGAAAATATTAAATGTAATAGTATTGTCTCATATTCTGGTAAGAGACCTAAATGGGAATACTGTACAATAATAACAAACTGTAAAGTTATTGTGAAACTATTCAACAATTAATATCTTGCTAATTAAATTTTGAAGGTTTTAGGAAGAGAACCATGGAAAAGAAAATAGACGTAATGCCAGGAAACTAGCACTACAGTTACCATTCCTTTTCAGATCTTTCTTTTTTAAAATAATGATTAGCAATGTGCTACAACAAATGATTATGTACTCCAAATTACACAGCAGTCAAAACCAGATGTTTTCACTCAATGTTTTATTTTATTCAAAACATTAAAATACAGTTTCCAAAAACAGAATACAAAAACAAAACAAAGGAAAGCAACACTACACCAAAAAGTTCATAAACCAGACAAAACAAACATATACATAAATTGGGAGCAGACTTAAAACTGGTCAGTGGCAAAGAATATATTTTCTTTCATATGGTTGGAGCTATACTGCAACACTTGAGAGTTGCCACCAGGATCCTAACCATTCCATCAAGAGTAGTATCTTATGAAGAAAATTTCATGGTTTTCAGCCCAATGAAGATTTTTTTAAAGAAAGCTAAAAAATATCAAACATACTGTATACACTGCCAAGTAAAAAATGTCTTGCTTCAAGATAATTTATTTCAAAAAGAACAGTTAGGCCCATGCAATGTGAGAAGTTACTTTTGCCCATAAAATCACCCTTAAATGAAAAAGAGTGACTTGAACAGTCCAAAGGTTGCCTTAGATTCAAATGGAGTAGAGATTTGTTCTGAAAGTGAAAAGAATATCCGAATACTGACCTCAGAAAAAATAAGAAAACAATGGAGTTTCCCACTGTTATACTATAGTTGTATACTGCAACTACATCTTGCTTTGCTCACTATACCAGCATTTCTCAATCTTGGTTACTTGAAGTGTGGATGTCAACTCCCAGAATTCCCCAGTTATTTTAAAAATTCTAGTATTTTACTCCAACTAGTGTTTCTTTTAATGTTCTGTTCTAAAATGTCAACATACTAATTTTGCTGTGGTCATTATTAAATGCTGGAAAGGGAACACTTTTGCTAATTATTAGCAAAATTATTTGAATCAGATGCTTTTGTAGAACAAGGCTATCCAATTTTGCAAAAAACGATATTAGAGGAATAAAATAATTAAGAAATATTTTAAATTGCAAACAAGTTAATCCATTAAAGCAAAAGCAACCAGGCCTCATTACATTTATATACCAGCACCTGTATTAAGGTATTACCTTTTAAGGATGAGAATCGACTATCCAAAGACAGGACTAGGCACATATCCATAGTTTAATCATAGTCCTAGCTTATATATATTTACTACAATTTTTTAAAGAATGCTTTAAGTACTACCAAACTTCCAATTCTTTAGTGTTGATAGACAACGTAAGAGGAAAAGCCACCATTCAAAATCAATACCTGTAATAGGGGTCACCCTAGATGCCAAGTTTGATACACTGGATGTTTCTGGGATTAAAAACACCGGTTTAGCATTCTCCGCTTGCCGAAACAAACCACTGTGAGACGAAGACGGGGCAGAAGGTTGAGATGGCTGGGCAGGCAAGTTCTTCTTCAACATTTGAGCAAAACTAGGTACTCTAGAAACCCAGTCATTTGCCATCTTTTCTCACCTAAAACCAAGTCGAAACAACAAAGAGCGTTATTTTTTATCAGCAGGGCATTCTGGCGTCAATAAGGCGGTCCTTCTGAGTGTCCGTCCCGCAATTGGGAGAAGAAGGGGCAGCGGAGAAAGCTTGTCTCCCTTAGCAAACGAAGGAGGCCACTAACCCTTAGCCCACCCGACGAGCTCCAACGGAAACTCCGCCTTCGGGAGAAACTACACGAAGCTGAAAAGAAAGCGCGGGACCGAACCTCCGGAGTTCTAGAATCCCACGCGGGAAAACGCCGCCTTGGCCCGCTTTTAAAGCTGCCGATCACGTGATTCACACTTCTCCTTCTCCTCCTCCTCCTCCTCCGCCCGACGCTTTAACGGTTCTTGGGCGGCGGCTCGCTGGTTGGGATGCCTCGTAAAAACGAGCGGTTTGGTGGAACACGTGCCCTCCTCCTGATGGTTTTGCAAAGGAAAGGACGATTTTTTATCTGACCGTCCCTTTTTAGAGTAAGGGTTGCCGCCCGCTTTAAGAAGTTGGATGAATACGGAGGATTTCGGGGAGGGAGCTCTGAAGGTTCTTTATTCCGCGGCCGAATTAGTGGAAAAAACTACACCTGCTGGACCTGGATCTGCCCTCCTGTCCTCTTAGCCTTGAACAAGCTGCATATGCTTCTAACCACGATGAATGAGGGGCTCAGGTTACAGGCTGAAGAACCAGCAGCTAATAATAATAATGATAAAGTTGGAAGGGACCTTGGAGGTCATCTAGTCCAACCCCCTGCTCAGGCAGGAAACCCTATACCATTTTGGACAAATGGCTGTCCAGTTTCTTCTTAAAAACTTCCAGTGTTGGTGCATTCACCGCTTCTGGAGGCAGGTTGTTCCACTGGTTAATTGTTCTAACTGTCAGGAAGTTTCTCCTTAGTTCTAGGTTGCTTCTCTCCTTGGTTAGTTTCCATCCGTTGCTTCTTCTTCTGCCTTCAGGTGCTTTGGAGAATAGCTTGATTCCCTCTTCTTTGTGGCAACCCCTGAGATATTGGAACACTGCTATCATGTCCCCCCTCGTCCTTCTCTTCATTAAACTAGACAGACCCAATTCCAGCAACCATTCCTTATATGTTTTAGCCTCCAGTCCCCTAATCATCTTTACCGAATTACCAAATCTGGCTGGCCCGAACGTAACTTTCCAACCTCCGCTATACAGAATAATGAATATACATATTCATTCTTTGACAAAGTGCCCAAATTAATGGACCAGCGAAAATGCTGTGGACATAGTATACTTGGATTTCAGTAAGGCATTCAGCAAAGTAGACCAGAACCTACTTTTGATAGGCTAGAAAAATGTGAAATAGACAAAACTGTACTCAACGAGTAAGTACATGGAAGGAAGTAGGCAGTGGGGTACACCAACGTACTCTTTTAGGCCCAGTACTCTTCTATATATTCTGAAACGGTTTAAATAAGGGAATAGAAGGGGAACTCATCCAATTTTTGGATGACACTTAGCTGGCAGGAATAGCCAACACCCCAGGATTCCAATGCATCTAGACAGACAGACAGACAAGATAGATAGATAGACAGACAGACAGACAGACAGATAAGATAGATAGATGTTACAGAGTCTCCTCCTTAAGCAGTAGGTTGGACTAGAAGACCTCCAAGGTTCCTCCCAACTCTTATTCTGTAAGGAGGAAACCTTGCTTTTTAAATTGTACCTCCATTTTTTTCCTGAACAATACTCAACTATTTGTAAATATGTTACTAATTTACACTGAATTTAGGAGGGATACTATAGTTCAACTTAATCCTTTTCACTAAACTTAAAACTGTGTGTGATCAAGATATTCCAAAATAAATGAAGATGTATAGTTACATTTATATGGATATTATTTATTAAGTTGGTATTCTAGTGAGAGCAATGCAATGAGTACAATACAAGATCTTAAAATCTCATCTGAAAGTAAACGCCATTAGTGCTGGAGCATTTTATTTGACAGTATCCAGTACTTTTCCTGTGTAATATATTATTTAAATATGTTCCTTGTAAAAAATAATCAACTAAACTAGGTTATATTTGATATTTTTATTTCAAGTATAACAAATAGATACAACTGATGCAGAATATTGCACACAATATAGTTTTAAATATCAAACAGGGCTTTCATAGTTTTCTTCACATTTGTCATGCAGTACTAGACTGAACACAAAATGACATCCTCTTTCAAAATAAAAGTTATTCATAATATTGATGAAGTTTTAAATATAGCAGCAAAAAAGCTATTAGGTTCTTTCAGTGTAAATTGTTTTAAAATTATACAGTGACCATACCACAAAACAAATGATTTTTAAAAAAGTCTGTTTGCCATCCTAATTCTAGGATTTTTAGTGATCTTCCTTGTCTTTTCCTTTCTTTTCTTTTTCATCCTGTAATGCAGTGCCAAGTTTTTTGATGAGAACTGACAAAACTTTATCCAAGGGATCCATGACTCCACGTTGAAGCCACTTAGGAATAGTGGTTCTTGCATGATGGAAACCAAGCTTCTGAAGAATATAATCCACACCGACAGGGTCAATCTTTCTTCCAGTCCAAGAGATTAACCTATAGATTAAAATATTCTATTACTTTCAATAATCAAGAATAAATTAATTTTCTACAGTTCAATAGTTTATTATATGTTAATAGCCATAGATTCTACAGTAAGGGAATTTTATAGGTCTTGCAGCTCTCCCTGCATCTTTCCAGGCCTTTCCTGTTCTAGACCATCCCTAATTATGTCCTGTATTAATATATAAAGCAATATATATTCATAGTATAAATTTTCTTTTGCTATGCATTTTTGTAAATAGTTCCTAGCTGTGTGTAAAACTAGCCATTAGAGTTGCCTATAGTTAAGAATAATTATTTCTAAATGACAATTCACTGTGTGGTAATAAGTAGTGGAATATTTGTCTGAAAATCAGACTGATTATTGAAAACAAATGCTAATTACCTCAATGTGGGCTCCAGATGCCAAGTATTACAGATAAATTCTCTCCAATCCACAGTCGTGTAAGTAACACTTTCTTCCAATTCTTTTTCACTACTGTTCTCATCTAGTACACTGATGGGGCTTTTTTGTCCTGGCCGACTAAACAAAGCACGAGGTGGAAAGACTGCTAGAAAAAGAACAGAAATGTTTCTATTTTAGGCTATAATCTTCATTTTGGTTATAGACAAATATAAAATATGTAAGACTGCAACCACTCCAGAAATAAGAATTTGAGGTTTGTAACTCATTCAATATAACAAAATTATACTGATTATTAAGAAAAAACTGTCGACTTGCATACTGAGATCTATTAGAATCGCAAAGTTACGATGGCATTGAATAAGAGGGAGTGATGATTGGTCTCAATTGTTGTAGCATCTCCACAGTTGTAATTGTGAACTGGGTGTTCGGTCCTGGCTTGTGATTATGTCACAGTGAACCACAGTTACGTGATTGTGATTTGTGTACCCTGCCAACTTTCCACAAACAGTAAATGGGGAAGCCGGCAGGAAATTGGAAGTCACTTCTGCTTTTTCACCCACCTGCACTCTAGAGTGCCTGCCCACAGCAACATGCAGCACCTGTCCATGCTCCAGAATACCTGCCTACAGTACCTGCACACATCCTGCTGTGCTTACCTGGGTCTCTCATCTCCTCTCACTTAATGACCAGCACAATCCTGGGATTCTGACAACAACCAGGACTGCAGTCACTAAAAATGCAGTCACGTTTAGCTTAATGACGACCTAGCTTAGCAAAAGAAATTGTGGCC
>NW_015386126.1:310091-334493 GCF_001527695.2 Protobothrops mucrosquamatus | reverse complement strand
GAGAATATTTTTATGCTTAAGGCCTTATGATATCTCTGATTGATACACAATTCCTTTGTATGTACAAAATGCCTTCATTAAAATGAAGTAATTCTCAAGTGTGCACAATCAATAATGAGCTATATTTGATTTTAAGCACTTGCTATCTTGACACATCAACTGTAATAAAAACCAACATTTTACAGTCACATTTGGAAGATCAGCTATCCAATATATATCCATAAATCCATTCTCCTTTGTTTTCATATTTTATAATTAGACTATTATGCAATATTGGTCGTGTTACATGCAACTGAAATTAGTGGGATGTTTTCTCAGGTAGACAATATAGAATTGCAGTGTTAAGAATTTTATTTGATTTCAATTCTCATTCAATAGTGATATTTGATATGGAGTCACAATTGTCATGAATTAAATTTATTTTTTCATTTTTTAAATAAAATTTTGCTATTATTCCATTTACACAAAATGCAGATTAAGTTCATTTTTTTTTACAAAAAGAACATACTACCATGTATTAAAGGTTCCTGAGGTTGTTGAACATGAATGGATTTGAAATCCAGCTGCATCCTTGGTAATGCAAATATTGTTTCAGTCTCATGATTGTAACTGGAACCACCTCTGAAACCACTTAACAAACTGGAGCTTTTCACTGTTGTAGTATGCTCTGTGTTGTTTGCATCAACATTTCTGAGAAGGTTTAATTCTGGAAAGAATAGCAAATAATGTTTTGAGATAACATGTAAATAAACTCATTTAAATAAATGATTCTTTTGAGGCAGTTATTAGTAATATTTCAATTTATGGAAATTACAGGTTACCAAGATTTATATTTCTATACAGAATAAATGTTAAGACATGTAGATGTATTTCATTTTAGGTATGACGACTCTCTTAGATAGTTGTGTGAGTGGGTGTATCTGCATGGCGGGGAGGAGAGAAATGAATAAAATTTAGGTAAGTAAAAAATTAAGTCACATTGTGAACCTTTTAAGTGAATGAAAATTGACAACCTCTACAATATATGGGGATAAAAAAGCAGGAACCCCTACTTCATTGTGCTTGCCATCTTTTATATTTATCTTTTATGTTTAAAAGATTTTATTGTAATTTCTTTGCTTCTTATGAGTGGCCCAGAGTCACTCAGAGTCAGGTGGTATACAAGTTTAATGCATTATTACTATTATTATAATGATTTGTTGCATTGAGGTTTAAATTGGATTTGGCATTTTTGTCCACCTACTGAGTTCTTCCTAAGAATTGTGGATAGGCAGATGCTGTTAATATTATTTTTATACATATCTTTCTGTAAAGTTGAGCACATTCTTTTTATACAATTGCTTCAAGATTTAAACTAAGAAAATTATGAATATTTGAGCATCTTTCCATCACATGCAACTCCTTCATACTATTAATTGGAACTTTTGTAAATTTATGCCAGTTTCCCAAATGACCAATTTATTTGTTCCTACCTTCATTTCGTGTAGCTGTAACATAATTGAACCATTCCTTTACACTTGCAACTCCATGTGGTGGATTTTCATGACGTCTCCTTGTTATTTTAGTAATTGTTGCCATGGGACTTTGCAGGGCACCACATGGTTTTGTTACCATAGTATTGTGACCCAAATGGAAGTCTAGTGTTTGCACAACATATGTAGAATGTTCAGTGGATCCTAGGAAAGGTTGAACATAGCATTTTTTTTAAAAAAAATATTGTTATTTTCTGAAGTCATCACTTCAATGGTCTGCCATTGTATGCACAGTATCCATATTAATCCAAAATTAATCTAAGAGCAAAATATCTCCTCCAAGCACAGTATTGTTTGTGGTCATTGCATATGAGCTCAGTAAATCTCTTGATACCATGGCAAACTCTCATTTTAATAGCCATACAGAATTTTATTAGGTTTAGTATGTAGGTTACAAAAAAATTCAGCCAATGTTTAGTCTTCATTACAACTTAATATGGGAAAAGATAAAACAAAAGGCATACAAATGCCTGAATACCTTCTTGCCATATTTTTTGTGCTTCAGTCCAAAATGCAATATTAGGTTCTTCAAGATGAAACAGAGCCCACGATTTTGAACGAAAATTAGGTCCATGGAAACATGCCAAAGTCATGTGATTTCCATGCAAACTCATAGAGCCTCCAAACTTTCCATCGTCTGGTAAAGGAAACTGAAATAAGGATATGTGGCATCCTGACATCACCTTTAATACTCCTGGCCAGTGGCGATGATGTGCTGCATCTAGTACTAGAAAACAGAGCACACAGACATACAAAGAGGAGGATAATGACATTATGATTAACTTTAGGGATTCAAAAAAATCCTTCTATAAATAATGAATAGGAATTTCATTAATAATTTTTCATTTTTTCTAGACTTCAATGCTTGTGCTTAGGAGAAGGATGAGCAAATAATTGTTCTTATTTTCATCTATGTATAACAACCAGATTTTAAAACTGTCATAGAATCACTATTAAATCCCTGACTTATGACCATTTATTTAACAACCTTTCAAAGTTACAATGGCATTGAAAAAAGTAATTTATGACTGGTTCTTGCACTTATTAGTTGTAGTATCCCCATGGTCACATGATCAAAATTCAAGCATTTGGCAACAAGCATGTATTTACAATGATTGCAGTGTCCAGGGTCACATAATTGCCATTTATAACCTTTATAAGGGACTCCTGACAAATAAAGTCAATGTTGGAAGCCAGGTTCGCTTAATGACCCAATTTGCCTATGTCCACTCTGTCTGCCCTATGACTGCTCTGCACCCTGCTTTGAGGGGTGACAAACAGCCCCAGAACTGCACAGTTACGTGCCATGCCTAGGGAGACTTAGCCATCCCAGCAAACACCAACAAGCATTTGGTTCATCCAGCAGCCTTCTCTTCCAGTTCGTGCATTCACCTTTTCTCCCAGCCACTGTGGCTGAAACAAAAGGGCCTCGCTGTCTCATTTGCAGACCTAAGTTCTATGTGAATGTTTCCTACATGTAGCTCCCCAGACTGACCCAGAAACGCTAGCAAGCATTCATTCACCCAGCTGCCTTTTCTCCTCAGTCTCATGTGGGTCTCCAACGCAGCCCAAATCTGAAGACTGAGCTGACTGTAGAAAGCTGCGTTATCTTTCCAAATATGTTCCAAAAAGTGCAGTTTTCCAAAGACTCGAGCCACATGTAGAAGCCATGAAGTTGGGTCTCCAAAGGAGATAGTAAAGGCAATAAAATGCCTCAACTATAGCGGTTGGCAATTCAAGGCAAAAGGTCAGTGTGGGAAGTGGGAGAGAAAGCTGCTGGGTGAACAAATGATTGCTGGGTGGTGGCCAAGACTTCCCAGGACTAGCAAGCAATCCCAGAGCCATGTTTTTCTCGGGCTGCTTACTACAAGGCAGGGCAGTCACAGGAAGGAGTTGGAAGTAGGCCCTTAGTGTGAGACTTGGAGCTGGGAAGGACCAAACCTGGAATGTCCGGAAATGGCATTGGGTACTCATTTAACCACCCATGATTCTTGGTTAATGATGCAGCGGGGAATGCTGTTGTTAAGACACACGATATCTCATTTTATGTCCACATGGTTCAGTGAAGGAAATTCCAATACCAAGTGTGATCATATGTCAAGGATTACCTGTACTTATTTTTTTGTATAACTTACTATGTTGATACAAGTGTAGATTAAACATTTAGAAGTATTATATGCTTCAAATGGCTTTTGTTTGTGTATGACAAAATGGCTGTAAAAGAAAATGGTGCACGCCTTTTTGTGTCTTTCCATAGTAGGATATACACATTATTATTTTTCAAAATGCTCACTTATAAAATTTTTGCTGAAATTCAGATTTTGAGGCTCAGTGATAATATATCAGCTCATTTTTTTTCAGATAAAGTTTTTATCTAACTCTCTGTCTATCGTTCTAAATATAGATTAGATCATATTTTTATTGCAGTACTCCTTTCTAGCCTGTCTCCAGAGTTATTTAATAAATTCTGGAAAAAAACACTGAAATGCTGCTAAAGAAGATGCTAAAATACAATTTTATCCATGGCTACTAAGGTCATAAAAGAAAAAAGATGTCATTCATATTCTCCTGCCATCATAGTATCAACAGCAGCCAAATGGAGTCTGGGCTCAAACATTAGGCAGGCCAGTAATATTTTGGTGTATGGTCCTGAAAGATAAAAGCTTCATGATATGAAAGAAATTGATTTCATACATACACTGCTGTGAACATTTTTCTACATTGCTGACAACAGTTTTGGAAGGAAAGTATGGAACAGGTCCCCATGTGGACAAAGCTCGCTTGCTTGTATCAAACTGCTGAGTAAAGAATTCCTGGAGCTTCATTCCTATTTTGATGAGATCTGGTGTAGTTGATCTGGAAATCATCACTTGAAAAATATCCCATTTCAAATCACCATGGACAAATATCTCACTGGAATATATAAATAATAATATTTTCCATGAATTTATAATGCTTTATTAAACTTTGAAGAAAAGATAACTAATTCAAAAATGTTTAATGATAATTTGATTAAAATGGTTTGAAATAATAAAAGCAGATTATATACAATAGATCTAGCAAAAAAAATATCCTTTACCTCTTCTCAGTAATGCTGGAATCCAAAGTATTATAGAGATTAATTTTCCACTCATCCTGCAGCTTAAGATCTGCATTACTGAAAATGCCCATTAGAATACTAGACCCCATGTAATCCACACGAGCTTCAGTAGAGCCCATGGTAATCTGAATTTTGTGATTTGGTTGCTGGTTGGGATGTTCTGAAATATGAGCTGAAAAACATATATCAGTTTAATAGCAAAGGGAAACAGTGAGATATTATACTTTGGCTCTCATCACTAGTCTCCAATTAATATCACAATGCCTCTAAGCTCTCTCTCTCTTTCTGTATTAGTGCACATAGAGACACACAAATAATGTTGAAAATGTCCAGAAAATGCTGTCAACAATTAGTGGTTACTCAATTTAAACAAGTCTAAGTCTGACCTGGTGTGATGAGAGGTAATGAATAGATGCTAATTTTTCAGTTTAAACAAATACAATTAGATGATGTCTTCACTATATTCACTATATAAAAATAACTAATCGTCAAAAAATACTGGCTAATTTTCAACTTACCCACCATCTCCAAGGCATTAACATCTATGGTACCACCAACCACTCCTCCTCTAGAATCCAAATGTGATCTTCCCAGTCCAACTGACATACTAATTTCGCGATCCCTGTTACTGCCCACAGATAAACGACCCTGGCTTTTCAGACCACTGGTAGTCCACCTAAATCATGCATAGAAATATGAAAATATCATTTATCTTATTTGTCCATTTACATGCAAAAATGCAAGTTATAAAATGCATTTAACAAATAGATGTGTATGGTAGTACAGACACAATTCACTTGATCTCATTTAACAAAACAAGATGGGAACAAATTTTCAAATTTTTGATGATAAAAATATTAATGGGCCATCTCTAACTATATTATCACCTAATATAATAGTAAGATAAGAACAAAGATAAGAGTATTTAGATAACTCTGCAACTAATCAATGTCTTCAACAGTTTATTTTCAAGGAAGTCTCTGTTCAAAGTCCTCCAATTCTATGCAACTTAACTTGAAATGAAAGTTGATGCTTCCTGAATCAAAAAGTATTCTTCAAGAGCATGCACACATACTCTTACATGTTTAAAAAAATATTTGGAATATACAGAAAAATTGAATGGTTAATTAAAAAGGTTTTCTTACGTGGTATTTCCCATCACATTGCTCATATTCATTTGTACATTTAATTGTTTCAAGTTCATAGCAAATACCACCAGTGTTTCCCATGGTGTCACTTGCTGACTTCCAGCTTTATTTGATTTATTAAATGGAGTTGATGTTTTTGACAGATCTGGAATTAAACACAAAGCAAATACTGTAAATGTAACACTGCAAAGTATTACTGACAAAAATCAAATATTAATACCACTCTGCAGATTTTGCTGGGAAATACATCAGAATAATCAAGTCCAAATAAGAACTTGCATACTGCTTGACTCTTTACTTCCTTTCCATCTGTTTGCACATAATAGTGTTATGATATATAATCTAGGGAGAAGATTTGTACTTTGTGAATGTTTGAGAACTTTTTTCTCAGTGAATAACAATTTTACATGATAGTTGTCACAACTGGTTGAGTTTTTAAATATCGGAGATTGTTAAACCTAAATGTTATCTAAATGTTTTCAACAGTGATTGTCAGAAAATATATGGGATACAAATGTGAACTTTGTATATTCTAAAATTTCTGAAGTTTACCTTTCAGCTCTAATAATTAAAAAAGCAAAGTTTTTTTACAGCTGAATAATTATATTTTGTTTAACTAACAAAAAACAGAATAGAACATTTGAGCAATTGAACTGGGATTACTGAAATTTTCCTTTTCCAAATCATCAAAGTTTGATAAAATAAACACTTTTATTGTTTTTTCCTTTCTATAAACTATTGAAAATTTAAGCTCTGTTCCATCCTGTGTTGCCTGCTTAAATTTTCAATCCTTCAGTGGACTTCCTCTATTTCAATTCTCCATTCAATTCCAGGATACAGTATTCCTCAACCCTTAGAGATGAAATAAGAACGTGTTCTCCAGGCAGACAAGCACACTTGAATAGAAATGTTTTCGTATGTTTTCATTTTCCTTGTATTACATAAGTGTGTGTTTAAAATGCATAAAGCTCATTAAGTGAATTGTTGTATCAAATTAGTTTCTTCTCACTTTGTAAGACAATACAGGACAATTTTGTGTATATCAGTACACTTTGTAGCACAATAAACAAGTTAATGGAAAAGAAAATCATTCGGTTTTGTTTGAAGAAAAATCATAAATCAGAGCAATTTTGGGGTAATATTATAAACTGCATCCTTTTAGATTCAATGACAGTATTCTAATTATAATAGAGTCAATCCATTTCAGTGCTTTACAAGACAAATGATTAACTGTTGGCGACTACTTTTATAGATGTATGATCAGTTGACTATATTACACAGTGGTGTGTTATTCAAAGTAGTGAAATTAAGCTTCTTTTCACCTTTCTGAGGGACTGAAGAATCTGATACACTTCTGGATCTTGAAACAGCAGGGGATTTTAGGTTATGAGACACTGTTCCAGAGGCCATATTACTATTGGTACTGTGCTCGTTGAAAACACTTGGTGATTGAGCCATATGGGTAAATGAAACAGACTGACTTGGTTGCTCCCAGGTCCTACAATATGCTTTTCTTGATGAGTCAGGCGACATGTGCTGGTTCATTCCTTCAACAGAATCTGGGGTCCCAGGACCTGATGTTACTAGGAACACATATAACAAAATAAATGGTTTGTTTAGCTCAGGGGTGTTAAACTGCTGGCCCACGGGCCGGTTTCATCATACTGAAGCTGTGCCCATCCCATTGCCGGCAATGGCAAAACTGGCCTGATACGTTGCGCAACGTCACATGACGTCGCGAGTTTGACATGTCTGGTTTAGCTTGTTATTAATTCAGCACAGATCTATCAAGATTATTACAATATGCTAAGCTCCAATGTCACCTCGTTATTTATTGAGAGACTAGGGGATTCTTTGTTTAAAAACAATTTAAAACCAGCTAGTTTAAGGGAATCAAGGGAGAGACATTCATACAGCTTTTAAACACAAACATTTTAAATCCATTTGCTACCCCGCAAATGGCATTTCTAACACCAAGTGGAAAACTAATATGTTTTCAACGTCAATCAATCACAGTAAGATTATTATGAAAAAAAAATCTTCTTTTGACTATTTACCTGGCATATTTATTGTTTGGTCACCTAGAAAAAGGCGTCTTGCAATGCTCCTTCTGTACCATGCTCTTGGAAATGCTAGAATCTCACTCAGTCTCCTCATGTCATATTTAAAAGAAGCAGATCCTATATCACAAACAGCTAGAAGAATATTATAAAAAATCTGT
This sequence comes from Protobothrops mucrosquamatus, assembly GCF_001527695.2. NCBI lineage: Eukaryota > Metazoa > Chordata > Lepidosauria > Squamata > Viperidae > Protobothrops > Protobothrops mucrosquamatus. The sequence continues at coordinate 326,492 of NW_015386126.1, read as the reverse complement.
TTATATTTTACATTTCACATTATTTTATTCATTCTTGTAACATCTGTCATTCATAAACCAAAACCAAGTATTTAATAAATTATAATGAATACACTCAAAATTGAGATAATTAATTTGATTTAGATTGTATCAGCATCCTTTACATCAATCAAACTGACTCGGATTGCTATAGTTTAATTCAGCACAACATAGAGAGGGCTACAGATTCTCCCACCCAGGATCAAGGTTATCGATATTTGTTTGCTTATATGATTTGTAACCTGCTGCAACCAATTTGACGACAGCTATTGTAGATTGCAAATGTACATTTCATTTTTCAGAATAAATTCGTCTATATTATATATTTTTAATCTCTTCTTTTTTTAGCATTGTAGCACCAAACTCTAGGCTTACTGCAGTAATAGCCAACTCAAAAATGTTTGTATTCCTCCAATATATTTAATATTAAAACTGCTTGCTACAAGAGAGCAATTACTGGCACAATTTTATTATCTCATCTCAAAAAAAGAATTAAGGAAAATGTAAATAGATGTTGAAAAATAACAATATATCAAAGGCTTGATTTAGTATTATGGTGAGCCAGACCCATACATACTTAAAAGGCTTTTAAATTATACAAATGTAAGTTCACAGTGGTATCAGTTTTGTTTGCAAGTTCAAAAAGTGATATTCTTTCACATGCTTGAGGGAAGAAGGAAGGAAGGAAGGAAGCAGTTGTGGTATTCATGTTTTATCAAATATTTCCCAGATGATCTGCCTATTATTTTGATTATGCAGGTAATCTTCACTTACTGGTGGTAATTGGAGCTGGGAACTCCATTGCTAAATGTCATGATCATAAGGCACAATGTGATGTGATCATGCCAATTTACAACAAAATTTCCAGCAGTCCAAGTTGCAAATCCCATGCAACCATAGCATCGTGCAGTCATATGATCACGATTTGTGACCTTCTACCAGCTTTCCTGTTGACTGTTCACTGGAAGCAGCAGAGACATCACAAATGGTGATCTTGTGGTCAAGGGATGCTGTGATGGCATAATTATGAGCCAGTACTCAAATTAAAATCATGTGACTGCAGGAATTTGTGCTGGTTACAACTACCCTCCCTCATTCAGTGTTGTCATAAATTTGATCAGTCACTGAATGAGAGGACATTAATCAAGGACTTATTGGCTGTAGAGAGCTATGACAAGGTCAAGAAAGATCATCTGTTTAGTGGAAAAAATATATCTAATTTTATAATTAGCTTAAAATGTAATTATGCAACATCCATTCAAAAGACCTACAAGTTCTACAATATCACAGGAGAAAAAAATTGCAAGCTTGATACTGTTACATGTAATGCAGTAGTATTTTCTATGCTGCACTGAGTTTAGATGATATGATTGATAAATACCAGATATGTTTATTAATGTAGTCTCCATCTTATTGGCAGATTTGCTTGCAGAGAGGGTTTCAAAAAAGGTAGCACCTCCTGAACGCCTTATTCTTGACAGGCTAACTTTTACAAACTCAAGGTTGATGCTCAATGAATCTTTGCGACCAGTAACTGATGAAGGTTCTTCATCTATATTCCCTGAAACCATGAACAACATAATTGCTTTTTTAGCTTAATCTAAATGGGTGAAACCTATTCTCACATAATGTCTGAATACGTTGCGCTTTGCACAAAAGTGTGCGTAAACTTTGGCTGGTATAAAATATGGTGAATAAATTATTGCTTGCTATATCGTGTAATAATTTTAACAGTTTCTAAACAAACGAACAAAGGAAATTTTTACTGCATTTACTGTATGAATGCCTTACTACATAGATGTACTCTGAGATATGAATACAAAACTTATTTTTAAGATACATTCATACATATTTAAATCAGAACAAAATCCTTTTTAAAGGCTTATCTAAAAAGTAAAAAAATCACCAATACATTTCTATGAACCACACTATTCTCTATTACCTGTTCCAGAAGATAAGCCACCCACAGTGGTTTTTTGCTTTCCTGCTCCATACGGATGAAATACATAAAGGGAAAAATCAGACATGCAGGCTGTGAAACTCAAACCCGAAGAGCTGTTGCTAGAACCTGTCAAATCTGATTGGCTGCTACTATGCCGTGTTCTGCCAAAAGAGCTGCCTAATCCAAGAGAAGAACCTAAAACAGAAAAAGAAATGTATTCTAGAAAAATCATAAAGATCAGCCAGGGTACATTCCTTGGAAAGACAAATAGAAACATATTTTGATGAGACTCGTGCAGTCATGCATTATTAGAGATGAGAACTCATAGTAGTATAAATCTGAATTCTTCTGGAAACATTCTTACAAATTATTTATTTTTTATTATTTTTATTTATTCATTTCTATCCTAACTTTATCATTTTACAAATAACTCAAGGCAGCAAATATGTCCAACACATCCTCCTTGTGTCTTCCCTATAACAAAAACCCTGTGAGGTGGGTTGGGCTGAGTGACCAGCCCAAATTGACCCAGCTGGATTTCATGGCTAGGGTGGACTTGAACTCATGATCTTCCACTTTCTAGCCTAGTGCCTTAATCACTAGACCAAACTGGTATTGGACAAGCTTTCAGCATTATTCCATGAATGGCTTAATCAACGCACCCAAAGCACTGCTTTTCCCTCCTACTGGTCACATTATAAGATCTGATAAAGAAGTCTCTTTCTGCAGCCTGATATGGATAAATCCTAGATTATTTGAAATGTTTAAGATTTTTTATGTGTCAGCTGTCCTCCAGCTAAATTAATTAAGTGGGGTGAGAGTGGGAGTACAATGTAGTCTAATTTATTATTATAGTCACTGACCAGAATGTCATACTAGGCTAAGCTCAAAAGGAGTTTGGTAAATTGATAATAGAGCTCAGATATCACATTAAACCATTATTTAGTGTCAGGTTTACAAAACAAGCAATTATGTCTGAAAGTTTACAATTTGTATTAATCATTTAGGGAAACAAGTCAACTTCAAACTTTTAATTCTAGTTTGATCTAAATCAAAGTTAATACTAGCCACTGGTTTTGTTAAGGCATAATCATGGTTGTTAAGCACACATTTTAATTTCTGTCTTTTGAGAGCACCAGAAGACCCACAATTTATTCTTACAGGATTAAACTGTTATTTTATATTAAACCTGAATACACCTCTAAAAAGAACCGAAACTGTTTTTCAATAAAAATGATTTTACCTGGCGAGATAGTTTTAATTGGCATCTTTGATCCACTTTGTAAAGAATTTTCTGTAGGGCCAGTCGAACCTAAAGTTTCTAATTCTCCTCGATTAGAAGAAAATACAAGATCAAGGGAAGGAAGTTTCAACATGCATTCCACCCGTGACACAGGTAAGCAGCTGAACTTGATTTGTGAAGGCTGAAGAAAAGAAAAATGGTGTTTACCTTACATGGAGAATTGAAATGACAAGAAAGCAACAAGTAACACAACAATTTTAAAGATGCAATACTATTAAAAAATTTTAATGCGAGAAATAAATAATGTGTGACTATCTAGATGTTATTTAATTCAAGTCTAAATAACTTCATTCCTGGGTCTATTAAGTTGGGCTGATAGATTATAAATTGGAATTCAAGAACAACAGAAGGGACATAAAGTATCCTAAGATTTAGAAAATAATTGTCTTCAAATGATGACCTAGTGTCAGAAATAAGGAAAGTAACATATTGTTACCTCTGCAGAACATTTAGAACAAGATTTTTTGGGGCCCATAAAAGCTGTATTAAGAAATTCTAAGAAGAAGTCTGACACTGAAGAAAACTACACATGGAACACAAGAAGAGTATAGAGAAAAATTATATTATTAAATACATCAAATGGAATTTAGTACATCTTTGCTAATACAAGTATCAGCCCTAGTTTCACATTTCCTGGCTCTGTGTAGTTTGAGTCAATAAGCTGCAAACATCTTAGAACTGAATTTTAATTTGTGCCATCTGATTAGACTGCTGAGTCTGGAATACAAGCAAGCAATATTCAATTTTATGCTGCCAAACTATAGGCAGATCAATATGTCTCAGCTTAACCCACTTTCATGAAGTTGTGAAACCAAATGTTGCTTTAGATTCCATGGAAAAAGTTAGAATACAATATCTAAACTCATAATATAGTTTATATTATCAGACAGTGAAATATTTAAAGCAAAATATGCTCTACAAATAAATACTTTTCTTTACAAGGTATCAATGATATTTCTCATATAAAATGAAATAGAAACTATAGAATAAATGAAAAAAGTCCCAATTTAAAATAGAATTCATTATTTTAGCATTTGAAAAACAAAATATTTCTGTGTACAAATAAATCTGGCCAATTTACAACAGCCTTGAAGGTATTACTTAAGTTGATATCCATGCTCACCTGAACTCTTACATATACCACTACATCAACAGGGAAAGAAGAATATGCTGATGTTGATGAAGATACTAAGGAAGCTGTGGATTCTTCTAAAGGATCTTGCATATCAAATTGACCAATATCTTCATCTTGTGAACTGATGGCTTTAAAACAATAAGGAAGTGATTACATATAAATTCTCCAAAATAAAAATCAGGATATAAAAATTATGGTAGAGAAATATGATACCTGTATAATTCCTTTCTATTGGAGTTATAGGTATTGTTTCCAGGGCCTTTTCTAGAAAGTCTAATAGGCAAGGGCTAATCACCATTTCTTCAGGCAAAGATTGAAGTGCAACCCAAGCATACAATTTTGCTGTTTTTATGCCACCACTTCCTTTACCTTTGGCTGAAAATTTGAAAAATAAAGTGAAACACCAGATCACAAATGTCAAATAGAACACAAATAAAAAAGTAAGAAAAGTTAATGGTAGCTCAAAAGTGAGGTTACCTTAACTTAATTCCTGAGATATTTTTCCTTAAGTTAATAATGTATCTCTGGCTAATCCAATAGATCTCAGCATTTTTATAGAGAATTGAGATTGATTTAAATCATCCATAAATTTGCAGTTTAATAAAGCTTCTAATTTTATAATCAGAATGACTAAAATAGATCACTTTCAAAAACTTAAAATGAAATTTCCATTCCTGTATTTAAACATTTTTGTAAATTGAAACATTGGTACTTCCTGCGACAGAACACTCTAGTGTGGATTAACTCTGCTAATTATCCAAGAAAAGCAAAAAAAAAAAAGAGATATGTTTATAGCAGCTGTACTGCTAATTATTAATTCTCTAGTTTCATCTTGTGACCAACTGTGGGTAGGAAAAGTGGTCTAACTTAAACAAATAAGGATGCTGAATGTACCTATACAGCAGGGGTGTCAAACTCAATTTCATTGAGGGCCGCATCAGCATTGCGGTTGCCCTCGGGGGGGCAAAGTGGGTGCGGCCTACTGGGTGGGCATGGATGGAGTGGGTGTGGCCTACTGGATGGGCGTGGCCAGCTCTACATCGTTCACATCGTGGGGGCCTGGGCAGGAGTGGGACAGATTTGCGCCACCCAGCTCAGCTCTTGGCGCTGTGAGGGGAGCGCCCCACTGCCTGCCAAAACTGTGCAGGCTGGGAGCTGGGCAGCCTCGTGCTTCTTTTTGGATTTGCGCCGCCTGGCTCAGCCTCTCGGCGCTGTGAGGAGAGTGCCCCGCTGCCTGCCGAAACCCCTCCCTCGGAGCTCATCAAGCCAGATATGTGAAGTAGGTGAGGGCCATTTGCTGGCCACTTCCAAGTGATGTGCATTTCTTCATTCCTCACAAAGGGTGACACCTCCCCAGCATGCACCCAGGGGGCAGGGCTGACGTGGCAGGGGTTGGTTCCTCGCTGTTTCCAGACAGCCTTGTGGACTAAATACGTTTCAGCATAGATGGCCACCACAAAATTGTACATTGGCTCCCGGCTGGCCTGGGCCAGGGCCAAGGCAGTGGGGGCCATTCCCTCACTGTTTCCAGGATGGCTTCGCGGGCCACATGAAACCACTTTGCGGGCCGTATCCGGTCCCCAGGCCTTGTGTTTGACATGTCTGCTATACAGAGTGGAATGAATGGGTACATTCAGACATTATGGCAAACCAGGCTAAGGCTTGCCTGGAATTGCCCTGAGTTATATCACCTGCCATTTCCTATATATGGTATCACCCCATAGAAGGCATGTGCATGAAGTTATGCCTCAGTTTTTAATCTGATCTTGTTTGATCAAGATCATTATTGGATTCTTTTAGTTAAAACTATGAGATTTTGGATACAAACTAGAACAACACATGGTTCCTTTGGTTTGTTCTGGTAAAACCATCATCTTATAAAAAGGTTTGTCTTAAGTGACATATCAAGTGACAGTATTACAATCTGCTCAAAAGAATGCATGGGGTAAAGCAACAGATACAATCCAACATGTTCCTAACTAAAGCACATGCCCAACTTGCCACATTGTCTGAGCATGTTCAGCATATGCCAAGTATCCTATAAATAAGTATGTAACTCAAATGCTTTTCTCATGCTAAGCCCCCCCAAAAAACACCTTCGTGGTCAATGCTTTTCCCCCCCATTCTTCATTTAGTTTGAAGGAAACATCAAAACAAAGTTGAGTAACCCATGGAAAATATAGTCTGCCTGCAGCACTAGTATCCCAAGATTGTGTAACCAATATTTGTTGAAGTAGGTAAATTTTGGCAGTGTGTTTTTGGAATAATTTTTTGGGTTAAGGGATTAAGAGTGGGAATGGATGTAACTTGTCTCCTAAAGATTTCCCAAGGCGTGTCAACTATTTATCATTTTTCACATTCAAGGGGGATGAATTAAGAGTGGCAATGGAAAAAAATTGCAAAGCACTTCCATTCCCATCCTTTAGCCTTCTAAAATGATGGAAGATGTATGAGTTACATGCTTCTAAGTAATCTCTGCAAATGTAGTTCATCATGAACTACACCATGAAAACAGTTAAGGTATCAGTAGATAATGACATAATTTATTCATGCCTGCGGTTTTCCAGAGATTATTTTGCATCTCCATTTTTTAAATCGAATCTACTGTCTAAAATAGCTTCTCTATTATCCAAATTGCAGGAAAATGTAGTCAGAATTCAAATAGCTAGGTATTCTTTGGATCAGGAGTTCCCAACCCCCGGCACCGGGCCACGGCATGCCAGCAACTGGGCCACACAAACAAGCAAAGCCCCATCCGCAGGATGCAGGCAGCACACGAAACCACGCCTCCTCTGGTTCACGGAAAAATCTTTCTCCATAGAATCGGTCCCTGGTGCCCAAAAGATTGGGGCCTCTGTTTTAGAACTTGAGTGATTTTTAGGCAAAAAGTAGGCTATCTTAGCATGAATAAATAGATAGATGTGTCATAGGTTTTGCATGCAGACCTACTAAGCAATCACATTCTTTCGTGAGCCTTGCCATTTGATAATTTAAGGTAACAATACACTGAATCCTTAAGATGATGTTTTGCACAAAAAATGAATAATATATTACAACTGGTACTTGTCCTCTCCTTGATGCACTCCCACCCTATTTCCACTACCAAAAAGGTTGCTGTTCTTCTGTAGGATCACTTGTACAGCTGTGGATGGTTATATAGTTGCAGTAATCAGTTTCTGTCTGATTCCCAACCACATCTATTTTTGCACTATGGTATGCTCCGCTGCTCCTAAGACACATTCTATATAGGTATCTCTTAAATACATTTTCTCTACATGACAATCTCATGTTGGACAGAATTAAGGGGAAAAAATGAAATATATACAGCATATGAAATAGACTGAAACTCTAAATACAAATATTTAACAATTGTATGATAAGAGGGGTATTTGGGGTTCTCTGAGCTTGGCTGTTTTTTGCAGACGTTTCATTACCCAAACTAGGTAACATCATCAGTGCTAGTAAGAAGTGGGGCTTCCCCTGAGTTTATATGTTCGTGGAAATGGTCTTGGAGGTTCTTTGGTTTGGATGTTTACTGTTGGCTTGTTTAGCAATTCCTTGATTGCAGTATTTTTTACTTGATGGTATGATAATATTTCATTTAGCTATATGATTTAGTATTTAGATTTACAATCTTGTTTATATTATAGGGCATAACTGACTTATTGATTGATCTTGTTGATATAAATCAATTTGCCTTCTCATTCATAGATTTTCTAAAAATCACGTACATTTAATAGTTGCTTGTATATTTTACATTAAATACATAATGATTGATGAAACTACACTTAAAAGATGTTTATAAAATACAAATAAAATGAATTAAATTAACTAGCAAAAACCAAGAATGTTCAAAGCTTTAACAACTGAGGAACAATTTTAAAAGCTGTACAACTAAACCATACAGTTTCTAAGTATAAAGTTATCTTAACGTTTTTTTCTAAAAGTGTCAATAAATGGTGACTATTCAGTTTCACTGAGGAGATATTCTACAATTAGGGCTGAAATAAAAAAGAGTTTTCTATGAATTCATGCCTTCCAAGTAATTGGATTTCAGCTTGATTATTCCTTAACCATTATGGTACCTAAACAAGCTGGTTGAAGATCATTGTACTTATAATTTTAAAAAATATTTAGGTTATCAGTCTGGGAAAGTTGTTTTATATTACTGATCGAAAGGGATCCAAAAATCTAGTCATATAGCTGAAATAAGGTTTTCATTATAAAACGTGTATATGCTTAGATACACAATTCTGAAATTAAGGATTTCAATTTAACATTCTACACTAAGGATAACTGATTTCTTGTACTCCACATATAATGGATTTCATGCATACTTAGGAATTGTGAAAATTGTCCAAATTTTATTTTTAGTTTCCCCAAACATTGACACATTAACGCAGCAGATGTAGTGAGCGCAAAAACAGACCAAAGAATATAAGAGAAACCATTTATAATAGTTGATAACGTAATATTTAACAAAGGGAAAAACTAGTAAGAAAATAATCAAAAGTACAATTTTTATGTAGAAAAATTATGCCCTAAAATGTATCACATCAAACAGAACAGTTTATTAAGCTACAAATACTGATCTAAATATTGAATTCTACATTATGGCAAAAGATCACTAAAGTCAAAAGACAAACAATGAAAAGAGAAATGTTTACCTGATGGAATAGGTGGGGGTTGAGGAGTTAGTAAGGTTTTAGCCTTGATACGAGTAGGAGGAATGGTGTCTTTCATACTATACAATTTTGATTCTTTGGAAAAGGTTCTTTGAAGAGATGAGCCTCGAGATGTATTTGGCGACTCAGTTTTTAACATCTTAGAGTTGTAATGTAGCTAAAACAAGATAAAATTAAATTAAAATCATAGGTTTTTGCATAGCCAAACTGCTATGGGGGGGGGAAGACAAGGAGTATTATAAAGAAGACAAGAGCATAAATCACAAATAACACTTTGACTGAAATTATCAAAGTAATTGAAAATACAGGGTCTGGTGGAATTTTGATGGGTTGATGCTCTGCAAGGATCCCAGTTAGATAAAAAATGTTCTGGAAAATTAGTTTTCGTAGAGGTAGCCTATCAGTATATGATGTACAGTTATTCCTTGCTATGCTGGAACTACTGTATTAAATAAGTTATAAAATGTTTAAAACTATCTGACTGGATTTAATTAAGCTATTTTATTTGTAAATATTGTTAAATATGTTTTTAATGTGAAATGTATATTAAATGTATATTAATGTATATTAAGCCCTCAAGACATGGCTTTTCCATCAAGCGGGATTGGCCTAGGGGGGGGATTGTATAGGGATTTTAATAGGGATTTTATAACTTTTCTAAAAATAACAGGCTTATTTAATATATATTTTAATTGTTTTTAGATATTTATTGTATAGTTCCGTTTTTATTGCCTGTAAGCCGCCCTGAGTCCTTCGGGAGAAGGGCGGGANAGGACAAGAAAGGAGATCTCGTTACACAAAATATATTTAGATGTAATAAACCCTTTGTTTATTTTCTTCATCAGCAACTTAATAACACGAATCACTTTTAAAATATAGATCTTGTTGGCATAGTATGTCACACCTGTCGCACTCTCATTTCTTTATCCTAGCCTTTAATTGTCTAGGAAAAAGCCTTAAGGTTTTCTATAACATATACAATGTTTATCAGCCCTTTTTACTATTGGACCAGTTGGCTAAATTTTCTTTCTCTTTTCTTCAAAATGTTACTGCCACAAAATTCCTGATGCCTCCCTATCTGAAATCCTATTCATTATGTATGCAAATACACTGGATTTGGCAGTATATTTGACGAATAAGTTTGAGGTAAATCAGTGTGCCACACTGATTGGATGTGCCACACATCCAAACTGGATGCAGCACATATGTACAAGTACTATACTATCTCTAATACAGGGGTAAACAAGAAGAGAGAGATAGAGAGAAGGATTAAAAATTATAGCTGGCAACATAGCAGGAACTCTTGTAACGATTGACAGTGCCACTCATCTGTCAGATTGGCAATGTGGCACTGATTTCCTCAAACTTATTTTTCAAATAATTACTCATCCAATCTTATTAGTATTTCCAAAAATAAAAGTATTGTAGAATTCCCTTGCTTCCAGATTTGTTCAATTTGATATTAAAATGCTTTTTTTTTAATTATGAAGACAACAAAGTAGATATGCCACATAATGAATCATACATTCTTCATTGAACTGAGGCTCTCTAAATTAGCCTTAATGCTTATCTGTAATAACATTAGATTTCCTAGCATATTTACAGGCTTCAAAGCAATAGCTACTGTACATTACATGATAGGCTCCGGAAAGTGATGTGAAACTGAAATTCTATTTTATCACACTATATGAAGGAAATATCAAACTTTTTATTTTTACCTTAACATCTACACCAGGAATGTAAAATATTGTTGTTTCCACATCACTAGTCTTTGTTTGAAGAGATGCTGGTACTTTCTTTCCAGCCAGTAAGTGGGTAGTTGATGCATAGTTAGTTTGAAATTTCCTTTTTTTAGAGGGAGAGTCTTGATCTAAACTTCGGGAACTGCGATCATAGGTCCTAAGAGATATATATAAATAGACCCACTCATTACCCTGAGCATAAAGGCAATATTAAGTTATTTTGAAAGTTCTAAATAGTCACTGTTAGTCAAACTCACTGATATCACCTCAGAGAACTGAGAACAGAAATATTTGGCATGATTTGATTATGCTCTAGCTTACATTTGGCTTAAGGCTCTCAGGCACACAGCATAGTAGGCAAGAATCTTTATCAGCTAGGAAGAAGGGAGCGTAGTAGCTCACGTGGTTTGGACATTGGGTTGGAGGTTAGCAAGCCCACGCTTGAGACTCAAGTGCTGCTACATGGCAGGGAGAACTCCTGTCATTTATTCCAGCTCCTTGATATGAAAGGAGCCCCCATGGACATCCATCCTGGCATCGGTGATATCACCGGCTAATCCTTTCAACCCAGAAGCACCTTAAATGGTGCCCTCTAGCACGAATGGGGAATTAGGAAGAAGCCATTAAAGCATTAGATTGTCCTCTATCAACAGTCCAATTCATTTTTAATGTACACTTTTTAAAAAATTCCAACACTTATTTCTCCCACACTTCTCACCACTTAATAGATTTTTTACTCTGTTTTCAGCCTTGAAGATGGAGAGCTTTTGATGGTTGATATAAATGACACCCCTGTCCTGAGAAAATCTCTCAACTTTCACAAAAATAACACAAAAGTGTGGTTTATCTATGTGATTCAGTGGGATTAGCTGTATATTTTCTCTAGTTTTTTGCATCACTCAAGAGTCTACTGGAATTGGACAGCCTGTAAATTTAAAGGTAAGATAAAATGAGATAAGGGTTTGTTCCAGATTTCCATAAGTAAACTTTTAAAAGAGCAAAATATTTCTCCTTCTGCTGTCTACCAGAAAGTCATCCCTACATCATTGGGGAACCTTCCAAAACTAATATGAGAGGTTATGTAGAGGTGGGAGAAGAGAATCTCTTCCATGGCTAGAGTCTATTTGTTAAATGGTACAAATTCTTTGACTTCTGTAAGTGCATTATTGTACTTGTATATTTATAATATTTTTAATTGCATTTAACAATTTATATCCTCTGGCATCTTATTCAGTCTTCCATTCATTCATTCAGAAATGCTAGATGTTTACTGAATTAACAGTAATAATGTATAAGACCTCAGACAAGTTGCTTAAGTTTGATCTGATTAAACAAGATTTAAGTAGGCCAGCATTTCCCAAAAAGTATGTTCCATTGCGCAGTACCGGTTTTATAAAGACATACAATTGTACACAATGTAAAAGATAATCATAAATCCTTTTATACCTAATTATGAATATTTTACATGCAATTTAAATACGATGCACCATTTTGACTACACAATTTGTATGTCAAAGTTACTGATACAAAAAGGGGACATTCTTCAAGTTGTCAAATCGTCTTTATATGGAACATCGCAACTGAATTGCTGATCGGTATCACTAGAGATTTCATACAAGTTTCAACATATAAAAAATGTTGCTACTGCTCTAAACATAGTTTGGTAAACCTGCTCAGCTTTTTGCAGGATATTTACCTCCTTAAGCTTATGTCATCATGTTCTTGCTGGAGTGTTGTTGGATGGAGTACACACTTCCCACTGTCAATTTCAACTCTCACATCAAGTTCAAAGTCAATATTCCTCTCAGTAGTTGTTCCAGTTACACTTCTGTTGGCTGGAGATGTTGGCCAACGTTCAGTAAACAGTTGGTGAACAGCAGCAAAACCTGTAGCTTTCTTACGAGTAGTCCTGCAAAATATTTTTTAAAAGTAGGTTTGACAAACTTACTTTACTGCATGCAATTTGTTAAAATATATTTCCCTTGGTATTTTTAACACTGTAGAGGAGTTCAATAGTCAAACTATCTGAGATAGCCAGTATTTTATTTTCACTGAAAGTGGCTATGGAGGTTCTGTATTGGGCAAGTCTATTACAATGAGGAAGGAGGAATTAGATATTTGTCTCATTTTCTCACTAAAATACATTTAGCCTTTGAGAACAAAATCCACAAAGGTACAATGGGAATTTTCAGTGGAGTTTTTTCTCTTCATAGATCTTGGGAGGGAACCAAAACTAGTCAAAATAGCTGCTTAAAAAGAAATTAAAAGAATTTATTCACAGTGTTCTTACACTATTTACACTTTAAACCTACACTAAAAAAACCCATTTATGCAGCTATAAAGCAGCTCTGATTAAATGTTACTGTATCAGCATATAATGTTTTAAGAAATATTCCAGACGCTCATTCCATTCAAAGTGACTAGCAAATTACCAACAAATGCTATACTTCCATAGCTAAAAACCAGAATAGGAAGTGCAAATGAAAATGTTGAGTTCCTATAATGTTGGTGCTATATTGTTATTTAATGAGATATAGAACAATTTTTATGTGGAATTTATGAATAATTTATTATTTGCCATCTATCAAGTCAGATCTGTAATGCACTAGTTACCTGCCATCATACTTAGATAGAAATGAAACTTTCAGGCTACTTCAAATTGGCAAGGTTTGAACGTGACATCCTAAACATCCAAAGATGTGTCAAATATTGAGTTACTTGATAGTCCTTTCCAAGAGTTATGGTTATTTTCTGCCATAGGCACTTGCATTTAGTATTTTTTTGTTAGCTCTGCTAGTCAAATTAAATATCCTGCCATAAAGAGTTCAGACCAAATATTGTATAGAGAAAGCCGGAGTTCTTTTTATATTCATCAATATGCACATATTCAGAGTGGTTATACTGAAATGAATGTTCTGTTTTTATAAATATGCTCACAATGCTTTCCGATAAACATATGGCCTCTCTCTGTCATGATCTTCCTCTTTTTCTGAATCCTCACTTGATGAAGACAAGCTGTCATCTCGTCTTCCTTCTTCAGGCTGGAAAGGAATGCTTGGTGAGAAGACAGCTGGAGTTTGGGGTGAACTGAATACTGAGCATGATCCTTCACTAGTGTTTGAGTTATGGGATAGACCATCAACAGTTACTGACAAAAGATCCAATTCTGTCTCCTCTGGAAACTGATTACAAAGAGACAAAAAAGATATTCAAGTTATAGCTACCAACTATCTCAAGGATTGGGGAGGAAAAATCAGATTCTTAAAGGCAAAAGCAGTAAATGTTTCATTTTGTACAGGCCAAAGAACTGATGTCAGCCATGAAATATGTTTTTAAAATAGATGAGTGAGTAACCTTGAAGAAGTATGTCAGAAAAAGGAAGTGAATGCATGTTATTTAGATACAGCAGCAGCTTAGATTGCAATATATCCTACTATAATAACTGAAATAAACATTTTAAAGCATAAAAAGCAAGAACCCTACAGGCCTCCAATAAATGAGAGAAAGTAGCAGAAATGATTAGAAAATGGAAGCTCATGCAAAATGCTGGCATAGAATACACTCGATTATCTCCTTTTAAAGCAGTACATATGATTAATTTTAAAAGCTAGATTTTTAAGACAGTAATGTTCTGAGGGGAATTTCTGGAATATTATTTTGATTCTGAATAAATTAAGATGTAAATCTTCAGGTTTCAAGTAAATCTAAGATATCGGTAGGTGTGGAAAAACCTTAAGGTTTGCAAAGGCCCAACTTTTTAAAAAATAGTTTTAGAAAAATAGCCCCAAAGAAGTGGTGTGGTAAAATGCTCAGTAAGTATGGAATGATAAAAAAAAACCTATGAAAAAAAAATTAAGGATGGAAAGGGGAATAGAATGGAGATAAATGTTTTTGGAAAAAACATGGCTGTCGCCTGTCTTTTCCAATTGGTGCCCATTACCTGCAGCACTGCTGCTCTCTGCGCTTCACGTGAAAAGATTGTTCATTGTAAAGAAATGTTTAAATTAATGTTGACCCAACTTTAACTGAAACTAGAAGAAATTTATATCTTTATGCTTGTCCAGATAGGAAACTTTGGAGGCTGTGTCACTTATCAGTGAAAGCTTGGGGATAGATAACCTCTTTGGTTCTAAGGATCACAAATGATTTGGGGTGACTATTCAGGAGCCTTTTATTTGTGTATATGTTCATATACAGGCATACCAAAGCACTAAAGTAAACCCTTCTTGTATCGCAAAGACCATCTCCGGCTCTCAGCAATATCAGTGCAGAGATTGGCAGAGAAAAGCTATTAAAGTCTATTTCATAATTTACCATGTGTTGTAGACATTGCCAATTTTCAGAAAGCACTGTTTTATCACCATGTGACTAGGGAAGTCTCTCCCTGAATAAATTCAATTATCAGATAACCGTCGCAATGAAAAACTCATTTGATCTATACAGAAACAGATCCTTTCAAGAAATTGGTAATGACAGCTTGGTAATGAAAGAAATTTGCCTCCCCCTGTTGGGTAAGGCATGAATAGGAGGTAACACATGGGAAAGGAGGATTATGGGAATCAGAGTGGTACAAAGAGCTACTTCAAAGATTGTGTAAGGCAACAGTGTCCAACAGGAAACTACAGCATGCCCATTGCTACATGTCATCCTTTTCTACACTTGTTGCTCTTGTTATATTGAAGCTTTATTTGGGAGCATGCTCTTCATACATAAAATATTATTAATACCTATGTTAATATATTTAGGTCATGCTGCTAAAATCTGCCTGCCAAAAAAGAGTAATTTTTATTTGTGTTTTGTATCTGTACACTTTTGCATTTACACGTGCACACATGCATATACACAGAGACAAAGATTTATGTCCACTGCATCTGAAATCAATACTGGAGTTCCCTGTCCAATAAATATGTAAACATGACATATTTGTCTATCTCTGTACACATCTGCACGCATACACACACACAAATACACACAAATTCAGCCTTCTGTTGGTAGTCACAATCTACAATTGGGTGGGGGCCAGCACAAAGAAGGAAATTTACTGAAGCTAATGTTTAAAATGATCTATAAACTAAGGCCGGTAGCAACTATGGTTTCACGCATACATTTACTCTTCTATACATTGAAACATACTACATACAAAAACATTATCCTATCCTTCTTTCATCAGAAACAGCAACTATGAAGAAAAAGGTCACTAGAGGTAGGTTAAAGGAAAGAGGGAACCTTGGTAGGAAGGGAAGGGGAGGAAACTGGAGAGTAATATTGGTTAAAGGTGTGGGAAGAGTTAATTGAATGGTAACCTTAGGAAAATGTTAAATTCTTTAGGATAGCAGGCCTCTCCCAAGGATTATTAATTTATTTATACTTCAAAAATAATTTTCATAACTCGCATCATCAGTGGCTTGCATTTTCACTCATTCATGCATCTTTTGTTCCTTCTCTCCAATGCATAGGAAAGTATTTGGGAGAAGAAACTCCCTCTTTCTCTCAAGAAATATGGTATTTTTAGATTTTTTTAAATAAAATCTATGATTTGGGTTCAAAGAAAATAATCACATAGTCCGATTTTCCCC